>NC_054563.1:7506170-7522127 GCF_017654505.1 Polyodon spathula | reverse complement strand
TCTCCTGTGTATTTACATGTCACTTCTTACCAATAATTATATTCAAGTCCATGTTCATATTTGATACAGTTCATGTGATGCACATTAGATGGCACTATTGGGCTAAGGGTAAGGGTATAAATACCAGGTCTGTGCAATACACAGCAACAGTGAAGTGTGCTCTTTTGATCTGTAGCAGCAATTCACTACACAGGTCCATCATCTTGCTTGGATTCCGCACAGAAGAAATGATGTTTACGAAGCTAGTTCTGGTGCTTCTGTTAGCTGCGTATGTTCCAGCACAGGGTAATAGTAACTTCATTGTTACAGTACTTTTCATATTCATTCTTCATTATATAATCAGTCAGATAGAAATACAGATGGACTGCAATGATGTACAGTCATTTTAGTTGAACATTAACTGTAAATTGTTTACTGTATTACTGAAAATCCCCTTTTCTACTACTGTTACTAAAACTAACACTTTTTAAAATGTCTAGTAATTAATTTATCTGTGTCTTTATCATTATCTGTGTTGGTAGTGAACAGCCTTAGACTCAGGTAGAGGAATACCCTTTTCTCAAAAAAAATGAAAAATAAGTTGGACCTTTTTTTTTATAACTTGTGCTGTACACTTCTGTAAAATGTTTTTTTTTGTTTCTAAGTTTATTTATCTGCAATGTTCAGTTGCTTTTGGTCATCTGATAATCAACCGATTGATGTTGAAAAGTAAAAAATGTATTGCTATCGTGTGTGTGTGTGGGTGTGTGTGTGTGTGTGTGTGTGTATATATATGCTTCAGATGTTTGTGTCGTACTCAATAAAAAAAAAATACAAATTACATCCGACTGTTTCTCCTTTCGTTATACTATTTGCAGGTTTTGAATAAAACCATTAGAAAGACAGCTGCAGGGCTTCTAGGTATGAGTATATCTTCGGTCCTTGATTTAGTGTTCCCTTTGTTTTTGTTTTCTGTTTGGTTTGGCCAACAAGCCGTTTTGTAAAAGTATTTTGCTTTTGTTTGTTCAACCTTTTTTATTTTGTATATTTTATAATAAACATGCAAGCAGTGCATTCATACCTCACAGTCCTGACTGTCTGTCTTCCTTCCTGGTCTGTGACATCACACCACAAAGCCAACCTGCCACAAGGAGTCAAGAATAACACCTAGGTTTTTAGCAGAAGGGGATGGAGAAGTGATGGAATCAAGGGATACTGCGATAGAGAGGTCAAAAGAAGGGGAGAGGAAGCGGAGGTCATATTTAGCGAGGTTGAGTTCCAGGTGGTGAGAATGTGTCCAAGATAGTAAGATAGCATTCTGAGATGTGGGAGTCAAATAAGAGAAAGATCTGGGCATCATCACTGTAAAAGTAGTAGGAGAAGCCAAAAGAGGCTGTGTGCTCAGCAAGCAGGTGTAGAGTAAGAAGAGGAGGGGTCCCAGGGCAGATCCTTAAGGTACACCTGTAGAGAGGGGGCGAGGAGAAAAGAGAGAGCCTTGCCAGGAAACCTAGAAGGAGCGGTGTGACAGAAATATGAGTTCTGGTGATGAATCTTCCTCCCGACCTGTGAGGACACTAAAGAACGAGAGGAGAAGTATCTGGAAGGGCTGGCTTGACAGTTCGTTTCCGGGTCAGGGAAGTGGATCAGCCTGGAAAGAAGCGAGAGTTGTAAGACCATATTGATTTGAAAGGTAAACGAGAGGCAGCTGCAAGTAATAAGGCAGCTGCAACCGTTTACCTAGATATCATGCGGGATTACATATAGGGGCCAGGGTAACGCTGATCTTTTCCTTAGTTTGGGTAAACGCGTGGAGAGAGAAGGACCGAGAGAGGAGCTCTCATTATTAAAAGAAGAGATGTGTATAGAGAGGAGTAGTATGTTTTAAACTGGTCCTTGATCTCTAGTTTCATCTCCAGGGGGGCTTCTGTTTTGGTGTCAGTTTGCATAATAAAATGAAAGGCTGCTGATTGGTGGAACTGATGTACCAGTAGCTTGTTGGCATGACAAAATTTAACCAATAAGTGGTTGGAATGCAAGTCTGGGAGAGAGAACGTGAAGTTATAAAAAAAAATTGACTGTCATCGAAGTACATTAGCAAGAATTACTGGTGTGTCAAAGAACTTTCCCTTGACTATGACAAAGCGGCCTGTCAGGTTTGCCGTTACTTGAGAAACCTGCCTCTTTTCTCTAGCACTGCTTTGTGTGGGCATTTCCAGTGAATCCCACATCTGCTGACTCCACGTGTGGAAGTGTGGTGGTTAATTCACTAACACACCGGAGACAAAAAGGTGTAGTTGAAACACCACACAGATGCAGTTTTATTAATTTCTCCATTCAATTATTTATTTTAGCCTGCAGAGGGTGCTGTTGTCCATGGCCTGACTACCAGCGATGATAGACAGGACCACGGGAATACCAATGCTGGTAAACGACCCAAGTGCAGGCGCACTCGCAGGTGCTCAAAAGAATAATCAAAAACAAAAGCTGAAAGAAAAAGGGAAAATAAAACACAGTAATCAAACTACAAAATAAAGATGCTGCACTTGGCAGCGTTACCCCGACCGTCGCTATCAGCACGGCCCGGGTCTCCGTCCTACGCTCACTCCCTCAGCCTGCTTCCTATACATGTATGGGGCCTTCCCAAGGTTTCCCCGCAAGTAATATTATTATTTTCTTTTCTTTGGTTTCTTTTTTTTCCGACTGTTCTCTGTCCTGGAGCAGAGCTTCCGCTAGCTCATTGTTTCGTCTTTCAAGGGCAGAGCTGAGGGAACAGCAGAACGTTATTTTATAGGGCTAGCAATAGCAGAATTGCTGTATCCCTAGCTTTTGAATTAAAGGTGGAATGGAACAGCTGAGCCACCAGGGTTGCCAGATTTCTGCTGGGTTTGTAGCCCAAAGTCATTTAAAAAATAGCCAAAAAATAGCCCAATTATTTGTTTTAAGTGAAAGCAAGTAGGCCTATGCATAAAAACGTAGGCACATAGGCCTATGCATAAAACAAAAAACAATCAAAAGCATTCGTAAGAAACAATACCTTATATAAATTTGATAGAAGCTACAAGCCCCAGTACAGCTCATCTACACGTCACTGTCAAAAAATGCGTGTGGAAGCACTGAAGGGACAAATCAACACTCATAATAACAAACAAATTACAGCGTGACCCCTTTATTGAAATATTAATGCTGGTAATGTATCCCAGACAATATTGCAAACATGAAAACAGTTTAATATTCTCCGTGGGACTCCTGGATAAATGTGATACCCACGTTATGCTTCTGGAGGTGGGACATTACCCTGTTGCGCTTCACAGGATGGTTAAGCCCTTTAACATTCCAACTAATGAAATTAATAGGGCACTGTGATCGGGAGAGAAGGAATTTGAGCTGCAAATCTACCTCCCGATCAGGAAGGGCACTAAGGAAGGTTGGTGGAACACCTTGAAAGGAATGAGCCGACTCGATAGTAAGATGGAACCGGAAGTCGGACATCTTGGTGAAAGGGCGTAGCTGTAAGACTGCTGAACAGCTCTATTGTAATCAGCTGTGTTGCAAGCAGTGATTGGGTAGAGTGTGACACCGTACCGATCACAGGGAGAAGTGTAGCAATACAAAGGGGACGCAGTTATGTGAGCACGGCCTCTTGCACTGACACAATAACCAGCCGGAGCACTGCATGTTTGTTTTGTGTTGGAAGAGGAGCCGGTAGCTGAAGCAATACAATACAAAGGGGACGCAGTTATGTGAGCACGGCAGGGTTTTATTTTACAAAAATAATAAAAATAGAACAGTCCAGTATTGCAAAAAATAAACAAGAAAACCAACTGGAATACCAGCAATGGTAAACTCAGGTTTGAAATAAAAAGAGTAAACAAAAAATGTCACGGTTACAAAATAAATAACAACAAAGGAAGCACTGGGTTTCTTTGTGGTACTGCGGTGGGTTTCCTCTCATCGCTTCTTAGCTCCTTTACACAGATTAATGGCCAGTCCTAGGTTCCTCACTCCGGAAATCCAACACAGTGTCCAAGGTTTTCAAGCTACTGTGAATAACAGCAGTGAATACAAGCAACACAACAAGCACAGCATGTGTTTTCAGTTCAGCCCAGGGAGACCGAATGGCAAAACCATACTGCTTAAATACAGCCAAGTCCCACCCCTGCAATCAGCACGCTGCCCCACGTCAGCCAATCAACGAGAACAGCACAGTTGATTGCAATGATGGGACCCGACGATCGCATGGTTCTACCTTGGGCCAAGATGGCCGCCTGACCCGGAACTTCCTGCATGGTCAGAGTTCAGCCTCCTGATCCAATCACAGTCAACCCTACACAGTGCTGCCGGTGGTCGGGAAGGCAAATTACGACAGGGACTCCTTTCAGTCCTGTCACAATTGACACAATTCCTTAGAAAATGATCTGCTTCTCCAACAAACCAATACGTACAAAATAGTAAGAAAAGGACAGATTTTTGCACTTCGGATACTAAACCATCTGGCCCATTTCAATGTTCTTGCTTAGTAAACCTTTAAAGTGGTCTTCGTATTTTTTTTTTATTACCCCCTCTTTTTAAATGTGAAAAAAAGAGATTTCAATACCGTTGCATGAAGAACTAATCATCATTGCCTTATTAGAAAGTATACAGTACATACTGAACACACCTTCATAAGCAAACTTTTAAACTTATGTTAAGCAATCGTTCCTGTGTATTTACACTCTCCTGTGTATTTACACACTCATGGGTATCTACAATAACCATCCGGAGCACTGCATGTTTGTTTTGTGTTGGCAGAGCTGTTAGGAGCCGCTAGCTGAAGCCACAGAGCTAGCACGTCCACCTGGAGCATCTGCACTGCCATGATCACCACAACCAGGACGTGCACTTGGAGCACCTGCACCCCCCTCCACCTCAACCCGTTCCTGCACCTGTGGACTATGAGTGTTGTATTACTATTATTATTGAAACTTTTTGTTTGGGACTGCAGTCCCACAGTTTACTCCCCAATACTATTGCTGGTGAAGAGGATATCCTTTCTAAAAATAAACAGGACTGTTTTTACAATTACACCCTCTTGTTTGGACATTGCATCACTACGCCACGCACTTCCTAACACCCCTCATTCTCTCTTTTATAGGACACATATAAGTTAATCAAAACCTTACACAGCCATTTACACAACTGTGGCAATGTTGCCCCGCCCCTGGGTGTATTTCTGTGTTGCATGTTGCGTGTAATGTGTTAATGTTGGTGTATAGTCATTGGTACATGGGATATAATATGGGTTGCAAACAAAATGTATATTTGTATATAGGCACGAGGATTGCACAGCATTTCACGTGCAGGTAAAATGTAATAATATCTGAGCACAGGGAATTGCACTTTTATTAATTCACGTGCAGTTGTGCCGAGTCTCCAATTGAATGACTGATTAGCAATTGAGTCTCTGTATAGCTGCATAAAGGCAGTATGTTTTCACTCTCTCTGGGTTGTGTGTTTGGTGAGTGGAGAACGGGATTGGAGACGTTGGTAATAAGAATAGTTAAAGGTAAAATAATATCAGCTCAACGTGTGTGTCTGTGTAGTCCGTTTTGTTTGTCGCTTTATTTTGGCTAAAGTGCCGTGTCCTGTGTTTTGTTTGTCTTACAACCTTTTATTTTCTGTTTGTTCATTTATTAAATGTTGAGTGCAAGAAAGCGCTCAGCTTCACCAAACTTCACGTCTCTGTTTATTCTGTGTTGGTTCCTGGTTCTGGTCTGATGTCACCCACTACAGCCGTCTTTGTGACACAACCCATTTATAAGGACCAACTATAAAGAATAGTTTGCATAAAATGAGATGGGCTTTAAGCAAGCATTTACACAATCCATTGGTTGCACAAATATTGAATGTGCTTACAAAAATAAAATGTTCTGTAATCTAATATAAACAACAAATATTTAACAAAAGCCAGATTCATAAGTGTCACATAGACAGATGTATTGCTTCACGTCAGACCAGAAACCAGGAACCAGGAAATAAACAACAGAGAGGTGAAGATTTGGGGAAGCTGAGCGTTTGCTTGCGCTAAGCATTTAATGAATGAACAGACAGTAAATAAAAAGGTTGTAACAAAAACAGTACACGGCACGTGAGGCCAAAATAAACAGGCAAACAAAACGGACTATACAGGCAAACACGGTGAGCTGATATTTTACTACTACTATTATTATTATTATTATTATTATTATTATACACCAACATTAACACACAACATACACACAGGGGCGGGCACTTGACCACATATACCCCCCCTTGTGCAAAGCACACATAACCTCAATGGCCACCTCCCACCTTAAAATCCCAAAAGTCTCGCTCAAAGTCCTGGGCCAAGAACAGGTCAGCAGACATGCTGACAGTGGGGCAAATCTCTCCTCCCGCTGTACCATTGGCAGCGGAAATGCTGCCAATGGTGTGGCTGTCAGCAGACGTGCTGAAAACTCCCACACTGACTCCTTCAGCTGGGGCAAGTCCAGCACGAAACTGCTGCGGGAGAAGGTGGTCTCCAGACCTCTCCCCCCTTTATAGCCGGCAGGTCCTTCTGGGGGGACTCCAGACCCCAGAACTCTTGCAGCGAAATTGCTGTGGGGAAAGGTGGTCTCCTGACCTCTCCCCCCTTTTTCATAGCCAGCAGCTCTCTCTGGTGGGGCTCTGGCCACACTGACCCCTGCGGGCAAGCAGAGCTGACTGCAACCCCTGGCGAAGCAGTTCCAGCGACCCCAGGCGATGCGGAGCGGCTGGCAACCCCAGGCGATGCAGAGCAACAGGCAACCCCAGGAGATGCGGAGCACCAGGCAACCCCAGGAGATGCGGAGTGACAAGCAACCCCAGGCGATGCCAGACAGGCATCCTTGGGCAAAGAAAGGTAGGCATCCTTGGGCAAAGAGAGGCAGGCATCTTTGGGCGAAGCGAGGCAGGAAGTCAGGACAAGCTGGAGTGCGGTTGTTGGCACTCTTCTCGGCCACTGCGGCTGGGCGATTCTTCCCTGTGCTTCCCTCAGCAGCCTATGCAAGGGCTGTTGAGGACTGCCAGCATCTAGTCCTGGTCCTTCTGATGCAGGGATAGGCAGCTCCTGCTCCTCTCCCTCTGATGGTGATGGAGGCAGAGTCAGCTCCAGCTCCTCTCCTTGTGATGGTGGGGGATACCAGCAGCCATTCATCCTCTGTCGGTGGAAAGGGACCCAGCAGGCATTCACCCTCTGCTCGTGGATGGGAACCCAGCAGGCATTCACCCTCTGCTCGTGGATGGGAACCCAGCAGGCATTCACCCTCTGCTGGTGGATGGGAACCCAGCAGGCATTGACCCTCTGCTGGTGGACAGCGACCCAGCAGGGAACTTCTGCAGGTGGAGGTGGCGGAGGCAGAGGCAGGCAGAGCCAAGCAGAGCTGACTGCGACCCCTGGCGAAGCAGTTCCAGCGAACCAAGGCGATGCAGAGCGACCGGCAACCCCAGGCGATGCAGAGCGACAGGCAACCCCAGGAGATGCAGAGTGACAAGCAACCCCAGGCGATGCCAGACAGGCATCCTTGGGTGAAGCGAGGCAGGCATCCTTGGGTGAAGCGAGGCAGGCATCCTTGGACAAAGCAACACAGGCATCCTAGGGCGAAGCGAGACAGGCATACTTGTGGGAAGCGAGGCAGGCATCTTTGGGCAAAGAAAGGTAGGCATCCTTGGGCGAAGAGAGACAGGCATCCTTGGGCGAAGAGAGGCAGGAAGTCAGGACAAGCTGGAGTGCAGGTGTTGGCACTCTTCTCGGCCACTGCGGCTGGGCGATTCTTCCCTGTGCTTCCCTCAGCAGCCTATACAAGGGCTGTTGAGGACTGCCAGCATCTAGTCCTGGTCCTTCTGATGCAGGGAGAGGCAGCTCCTGCTCCTCTCCCTCTGATGGTGATGGAAGCAGAGGCAGCTCCAGCTCCTCTCCTCGTGATGGTGGGGGATACCAGCAGCCATTCATCCTCTGCTGGTGGAAAGGGACCCAGCAGGCATTCACCCTCTGCTGGTGGATGGGAACCCAGCAGGCATTCACCCTCTGCTGGTGGACAGGGACCCAGCAGGAAACTTCTGCTGGTGGAGGTGGCGGAGGCAGAGGCAGCTCCTGCTGCCCTGCTCCTGGCGGTGGAGGTGGCAGAGGCAGGCGGAGCCAAGCAGAGCCGACTGCGACCCCTGACGAAGCAGTTCCAGCGACCCCAGGCGATGCAGAGCGGCTGGCAACCCCAGGCGATGTGGTGCAATAGGCAACCCCAGGCGATGCGGAGCACCAGGCAACCCCAGGCAATGCAGAGCAACAGGCAACCCCAGGCGATGCAGAGTGGCAGGCAACCCCAGGCGATGCGGAGCAACAGGCAACCTCAGGCGATGCCAGGCAGGCATCCTTGGTCGAAGCGAGGCAGGCATACTTGGGCGAAGCGAGGCAGGCATCCTTGGGCAAAGCAACACAGGCATCCTAGGGCGAAGCGAGACAGGCATCCTTGGGGGAAGCGAGGCAGGCATCTTTGGGCAAAGCAAGGTAGGCATCCTTGGGCGAAGAGAGACAGGCATCCTTGGGAGAAGCGAGGCAGGGAGTCAGAACAAGCTGGGGTGCGGGTGTTGGCACTCTTCTCGGCCACTGTGGCCGGGCGGTTCTTCCCCATGCTTCTACCACCCTCTGCTGGTGGACAGGGACCCAGAAGGCATTCAACTTCTGCTGGTGGAGGTGGCGGAGGCAGAGGCAGCTCCTGCTGCTCTGCTCCTGGCGGTGGAGGTGGCGGAGGCGTGTAGTCTCCTGGCGAAGGAGGTGGGAGCAGAGCGTAGTCTCCTGGTGATGGAAACTCTGTTATAAGACCATATTGACCTGAAAGGTAAACGAGGGGCAGCTGCAAGTAATAAGCCAGCTGCAACCGTTTACCTAAATGTCATGCGGGATTACATATAGGGGCCAGGGTAACGCTGATCTTTTCCATCGTTTGGGTAAAACACTGGAGAGAGAGAAGGACAGAGAGAGGAGCTCTCATTGAAATAAGAAAGAGTGTTGTGTGTTGTTTTTGTTGTTAAAATAACTGTCTGTGTTTTCACCACTAGACAGTTAAATGCACAAATCCGGAGCTGTCGCCGAGGGTCAGCACAAACCAGATCACCACTGCACCACCCCCACGCACGTCTGCACTCACCCAGGACTGGTGACCGTGTATTCCTTTCTCATCGGGACTGTGCCCTGTTTTGTTAGCCCCGCGCTTTACACATGGTTGTGTATTGCTGGGGTATTATTATTTAAACGGTCACCAGACCTGGAAAACAAATAAAACACTTTTCCAACCGGATTATAATTGTCTGCCTTTCACTCCTGCACCGCATCACCGCAACACCTGTTCCCCACTCACCAGCCACTTTGCCACAAGGCCATGTCAATTTTTGACACAATTCCTTAGAAAATGATTTGCTTCTCTAACAAACCAATACGTACAAAATAGTAAGAAAAGGACAGATTTTTGCACTTTAGATACAAGACCATCTGGCCCATTTCAATGTTCTTGCTTAGTAAACCTTTAAAGTGTTTTCAAATATTTTTTTTTTTATTATCCCCTCTCTTTAAATGTGAAAAAAAGAGATTTCAATACCGTTGCATGTAGTACTAGTCATCATTACCTTATCAGAAAATATACAGTACATACTGAACACACCTTCATAAGCAAACTTTCTTTTTTAAACTTAAGTTAAGCAATCTCTCCTGTGTATTTACACTGTCCTGTGTATTTACACTCTCCTAGGTATTTGCATGTCACTCCTTTCCAATAATCATATTCCAGATGGCAGTACTGGGCTAAGGGTAAGGGTATAAATACCAGGTCTGTGCAATACACAGCAACAGTGAAGTGTGTTCTTTTGATCTGCAGTAGCAATTCACTACACAGGTCCATCATCTTGCTTGGATTCCGCACAGAAGAAATGATGTTTACGAAGCTAGTTCTGGTGCTTCTGTTAGCTGCGTATGTTCCAGCACAGGGTAATAGTAACTTTTCATATTCATTCTTCATTTTATGATCAGTTTTGGTCTTATAATCAATTTAATGAATTGTAAAGATGATTTTCTCTATTTTCTCTACATATAATGTGATTAGTCGCTTTTCTGGGGTGGCTAACACTTTTTGGAGGTGGCTAAAACTGCTTAAAGACAATTTAATGTATTTCTTCTCTATGCACATGATTCGTAACGTTCTTGAGGAGGCTAAAACTATTTGAAGCTTGATTTTCTCTATAGCCCTTTTCACACTGGCATGCTCTACCCATGTCAGATCTACCCTGGCAGAAACCGGTGTTATGTGGGTCGGGTTCACGATTTCACACTGCTTTTGATAAAGCAGGGTTGACCTGGGTGATAGACACAAGTATATGGGTGCCATGTGTAAAAAAAAAAAAAAAAAAAAAAGCGTTCATATTTTTTTTTTCAGTGTTGTTTTTTTCCAGATTTAACTTAAATCTTAAATCTCTTAACAAGATTTAACATTTAGCTAAATATTTAACTGGCCAGCGAAATCTGGAGTTTGTATGCAAATGAGCTCCATCTGCTTTGTGCTTTCATGCGATTTGATTGGCTCTTGTAATGCTAATCGGAAAATAAGCATATTTCAGCATTACAGAGGCACCCCATTGCACCCCATACATGGCACCCCATATACTTGTGTCTACCACCCAGGTCAACCTTGCTTTATCAAAAGCAATGTGAAATCATGAACCCGACTCGCATAACACCGGGTCCTGCCAGGGTAGGTTCTGACCAGGGTAGATCATGCCATCACGCTTTTTTTACACATGGCACCCCATGCAAGTAAACAATGCGCGTATCAATGCCCCGGAAGCAGCTTGTTACTGACGTTGTAATGCTGTGTCTTAATCAACAAAAATATGGCTAAGCAGAATAAACAGAAACATTCCTTGGAGAACTAAGTGAATCTTTAACGCAAGCATGGCTGTTTGTATGGTGTTGTCTCACGAACGGTCGTCAAGCATTTTGTCTCACTCACCCCAGGTCAAAGCTGTAGACGCACATCCTGGGGTCGGTCACTGGGACCCTGGTTAACGCTGTGGAATATCAAGGAAAAACACGTTTTTTATGCTGGCAGAGAACTTTTTTTTTTTCACTTGGGATGGGGCAAAAAAGATACAAGGCATTTAGTTAGTCAACACAATATTCCCCACACACACCCACACACCTGTGCACCAGCAGTGCTTTTACTGTGCCACACCCTGTCACAAAGCTTTAACCTTTTAAAATCAGTTTTATGAAATAATGTTGACTTTAAAACATAGTAAATACATGTTTAGTAGTTTAAGCTTTGTAAACCGAGTTAGATTCTCATGTTTTCTTTCTCCTTTCCTTATGCCATAAGCTAAACTATAAATTATTTGTATTTTTAGACACCTAAACTAAGAAACCAAATTGACCCTTTTGGTGAGCGATTAATTATACAAGTTTGTAATGTTGTAGTGCAAATGTAGAGAATATCTTGAACAGTGTCATCAGTCCTGTTTATTTAACTGGTTTGTATTCTTGTTTTTAGCCCAGGAGTGTGATGTGAACCCATCAGACAGAGTTGAGTGTGGATACCCTGGGATTAGTGCAGATACCTGTAGATCAAGAGGCTGCTGCTTCAATTCGGCCATTAGTGGTGTAAAATGGTGCTTCAAACCAAAAGGTACAGTATTCTCAAGGGTTGCTAGTGAATAGTAATGTCGCAAACATTCCTTATCATGAACATACATACTGAACACATTTATTTACCGAATGGGTCAGTATACCCAAGCCATCGTAAGGGCAAGATTGCCGCACGACCAGAATGCTGCAAGGCTAAGCTGAGGTTGCCTTCTGCGTTACCATTTGGAACCCCAGTAACAAGTAGCTAGGGCTAAAAAATTGAGGGAGAAACTCACCTCTAGGCTTGTGTCACCTCTACGACTGAGAAGCCACTCTTAACACTAGTTCCAAAATGAGGGTTTTGAGGATCCATGGCATTAAATCTGTAGAACCTAGTAAAGGGACGGGAGGTAGCCCACACTACTGCATTGCAAATGTCTTTAATAGATGCACCCTGGTTTAAAGCCCACAAAGTTGCCATGCCCCTGCTGGAATGGGCAGTGAGCTTTTCTGGAGGGGGACAAGTTGGCCAGCTCATAGGCAGTCCTGACCGTGTCTGCTATCCATTTTGCCCCATTGCAGGCATAAAATTGTTCAGACTGCCTCCAACCTTTTGTCCTGCCAACATAATACGTTAGGGCCCACTCTGTCAGACTGGAAAGGAGGTGGATGGAAAGCCTTCGATTCCACAGACTGGTTGACATGAAATGCCAAAATAGTCTTCTGCAAAAATTAAGCAGGCTTTCACAATAAAGAATGCCAGCATCTCACTCACCTGCTTTTACAGAGGTGATTGCAAGCCAGAAAGCCCCTTTGAGCAATACAAATTCCAGCTCAGCTGAATGCAATGGCTCAAATGCAGGCTTCCCGTTAAGCCTCTAGTAAGGAAGAATATCCTTCATAAATGGCCGAAGCCGCCGAGCACCTTCAAAAATTGCCCAGCCAGGAAGTGAGCTCTTGGGGAGACAAGCTGAAATAGCTGCCAGATAGACCTTTAATTTAGAGGTGGATTTCCCCTCGTCAAACAGGTCCTGCAAAAATTGCAGTATAACTGCCATTGCCCGGTCGTACGGACAAACCCACGAGGCATTCACCACGTCTGTTAGATGGAACTGCACTTATTAATTCACGTGCAGTTGTACAGAGTCTCCAATTGAATGATTGATTAGCAATCGAGTTTCGGTACAGCTGCATAAAAGCAGGAATTTAACTCCCTCCCTGCCAACACAATATTCCCCACACACACCCACACACCTGTGCACCAGCAGTGCTTTTATTGTGCCACACCCTGTCACAAAGCTTTAACCTTTTAAAATCAGTTTTATGAAATAACGTTGACTTTAAAACATAGTAAATACATGTTTAGTAGTTTAAGCTATTTAAACTGAGCTAGATTCTCATGTTTTCTTTCTCCTTTCCTTATACCATAAGCTAAACTACAAATTATTTATATTTCTAGGCGCCTAAGCTAAGCAACCAAATTGACCCTTTGGTGAGCGATTAATTATACAAGTTTGTAATGTTGTAGTGAAAATGTAGAGAATATGTTGAATATTGTTATCAGTCCTGTTTATTTAATGGGTTTGTATTCCTTTTTTTTAGTTCAGATTTGTGATATGAACCCACCAGACAGAGTTGAGTGTGGATACCCTGGGATTAGTGCAGATACCTGTAGATCAAGAGGCTGCTGCTTCAATTCGGCCATTGCTGGTGTAAAATGGTGCTTCCAACCAAAAGGTACAGCATTCTTAAGGGTTACTAGTGAATAATAATGTTGCAAACATATGAACATTCATACTGAACATATATATAAAATGCAATTATTTAATTTAAGGTAAGCAATGTCCTGTTACACTCTCCTTTGTATCACTCCTTTCCTTTGGTCTGCAGCAGCAATTCACTACACAGGTCTGTCATCTTGCTTGGCTTCAACACAGAAGAAATTATGTTTACAAAGCTACTTCTGGTGCTTCTTTTAGCCATGTGTGTTCCAGCACAGGGTATTACAGTAGTCTCTGCGTACAGGAACTCCTCCTAAAAGAACACTTCGCCTCAGAGAACATCCTTCTGGTGAAACAAATTTTTCCCATTGCAAATGCTCCGTCTAAAGCTGGGGCGTCAAACTCCAGTCTTCGAGGGCCGCAGGGTCTTCTGGTTTTCATTCCAACTTAAGCTCTCAATTAACGTGATTGATCGAATTATTTGTTCAATTTGACATATTGAATATTTTTCAAGGTGCTTTACAGTTGATGGTTTTAAAAATGCAGTTGATTCAAGGTACACTACCTATGAAACATGTTGAAGCCTGAATGGAAGTGTTAAATGTGTCCCCGTTAATCAAATAATTAGACCAATGAAGTAATTGAGAGCTCAGGAAGAATGAGCGCCAGAAGACACTGCGGCCCTCCGGGGTTTGACACCCCTGCTCTAAAGGAATAGGAACTTCACTTAAAAAAAATACCATTGGCCGCCACGTGGCTCAGTGGTTAAAGAAATGGGCTTGTAACCAGCAGGTACCTGGTTCAAATCCCAGCTCAGCCACTGACTCATAGTGTGACCCTGAGCAAGTGCTCTGTCTTTGGCATGAGACATGGTTGTAAGTAACTCTGCAGCTGATATATAGTTCACACACCCTAGTCTCATATCTTGTAAAGCACTTTGTGAGAGTGGTCCACTATGAAAGGCACTAAATAAAGGTTATTATTATTTTGGCACCGCTGATAAAGTACTATTTTGTAACCTGATAACTCATCATCATCAAACTTAAAATGGTTTATTCAGTCTTTTCAAATGTGACTTGTCATCGCGAGAGTGTCTTGAGGCACACCGATTGGTTTATTAATTAACCGCCACCATATTATTGCCTCGTTTTGTATTCTGATTTCCACGAGTGCACCTCATCACTACAAAATGACATGTAAACAAATGGCAAAATGCGCTGCTGTTTCTCTTGCTACAAAAGTTGGAAATAGTTCGAGCTCCTGAAAAAAATCTGAATCAGACACAAGTCACTGAGCAATTTGTTTTTCAGTTCTGGTGAGTTGCTTCATCATTCAGTTAAATAATTGTGTGTCTTGTATATTGTTCCTGTACAGGTACAGTATTCCTAATAAATCTAGCAGTGCTGCTGATAGTGCTGCTGCTTTAGTTTGACAGTTAAGTAATACATATTTATGTATTTATTTATAGAAAACCTTTAGTAGTTTAAGATTTATAATGGACCTAGATCCTCACGTCTCCATTCTCCTTTTCTTAAACCATGAGCTAAACTACAAATGTTTTTATTTTTAGGCCCCTAAACTAAGCAACTAAATTGACCCTTTGGTGAGTGATTAATTACTCAATGTTGTAGTGTTGTAGTGCAAATATAGAGAATATCTTGAACAGTGTCATCAGTCCTGTTTATTTAACTGCAGGTTTTTGTTCTTCCTGTTTTTAGCCCAGGTGTGTGATGTGAACCCAGCAGAGAGAGTTGAGTGTGGATACCCTGGGATTAGTGCAGATACCTGTAGATCAAGAGGCTGCTGCTTTGATTCGGCCGTTCGTGGTGTAAAATGGTGCTTCCAGCCAAAAGGTACAGCATTCTTAAGGGTTGCTACTGAATAGAAATGTTGCATCCCTGAATGCCAAGGAAATGTGTTCAAATACTGCTTTCATTGCCTTATCATGATCGTATACATACTGAACACACCTTTACAAGCAAAATCTTTTTTTAAACTTAAGGTAAGCAATGTTCTATTAAACTCTCTCCTGTGTATTTACATGTCACTCCTTTCCAATAATTATATTCCAGACCACAGTTCATATTTGATACAGTTCATGTGATGCATGTTAGATGGTACTATTGGGCTAAGGGTAGGATATAAACACCCCAAAAAGTGTATTAAAAAGGTTAATATCATAACCCTGGTTCCCTGAAATAGAAATGTAATCACTACCAAATGGGTATTTACCTCCTAAAGACCCAAAGCCTGAATAAATTGTATTAAAGCTGCTCGCAGAGCCGGTGACGCAGCCATGGCCCACCCCTGACGGCACAAAATGACAGCATTCACAGAACTCACTGACATAATAATTCCTTCAAGACTGCTGCAATCATGGATGCAGCGACCGTGAAGGTGAATGGTTACATTTCTGTTTCAGGGGAGCAGGGTTATGATAATAACCTAACGTTCCATTTCAAGTACGAAATGTAACCATTACCGAATGGGTCAGTATACCCAAGCCATCGTAAGGGCAAGATTGCCGCACGACCAGAATGCTGCAAGGCTAAGCTGAGGCTGCCTTCTGCGTTACCATTTGGAACCCCAGTAACAAGTAGCTAGGGCTAAAAAATT
>NC_054563.1:7480670-7505670 GCF_017654505.1 Polyodon spathula | reverse complement strand
ACTCAAAATTGTATTTAGTTTTTTAGGCGGGGGGATGTTATGGCTATAGAGCTACGGAAATGGAGCTACTTCAAGTCAAGTTTGATAGGAAAATTTAAAAAAATAAAAATAGGTGATGGGGATCTTTACTGTAATCTGAAAGAATGGTTGCTGCCAGCAGCAGTGAATGACAGCAGACACGATTCATTGATAATTTGCAGTGTGCTTCAGAATGAGTATGAAGCGATGACTCATCCTGGTTTTTTCCCCAGCATTTCACCAAGTTACCAGATATAAGGTTTTAAACAGTGCTTTGCTTAAAGAAAGGAAAAAGGTTTAGATGCTCGATTTTAAGACTATTTTACAATTTCAATATAAAAACAAGCTAATTGAAGCAATTAAATCTGTGAATACTGAACATACTTGTTTTAAATATATTTTTTGAACCAAGCAGGATTTTTCTGGATGTATTTATTTTTTATTTTCAATTTAAAACGTCAGTGTCTAACCATATTTATTTTAACACAAAAAATATGATAATATAATACCTTTTTAGTATTCTGTCTTATGTTTCTGAGAACGACTATTGAGACCACTGGGGTGCTTTTATGCTGTGCTTTTAAAAAAACCAAAACCACAATGTGGTGATTGAAATAGAACCCGATACAAAGAGATTCTAAACCACGAGATTATTCTTCCAGTTCTGTGATGATGACTCTTCTCCTTACAAGAAGGACTCCTCTAGCTGTCAGCGCTACTGAAGGTTACCTTTCTTGTGGGAGATGCTTCTCTTCATATACTGGCTATTTCAGTTCACTGATCACTTGTTTTTTTTTTTAACAAATTAAATCTCATTAAAATCAATCTATTACCAGCCAATAAACACAGATGTTTTTAATAAATACCAGAGACTCCTTGTATAATGTTCAGTGCCATTGGTGACAGGTTATTCAGACTTCACTGTAGTCGTACTTGACACACAGAGTACTGTTATGAATAATGCACACCCTGTAATTTATACCTGACACCCTAGAAAAATGTCTGTATATTGCATACAAAGCATGAGTTACTGTATGTTGAACTGGACTGAACTGTATGCTAGATGGTGTGAAAAATACTGTCATTATAGAATACTGGTAGGGTACTAAAATGTGTGTGTTATAACAAGGGCTGCTCCATATCCATGTTGTATGCAGGAAGCATGTTATTTTTAAGGGATGTTATTTTTAACATTGGTGTGGTATGAGGTAATAATGCAACTTATTGAAGCGATGTTGTTATGACTATTATACTTTGACTTCTTACATGTATTTATTTACCCCTGTTTGTCTGAAATAATTATTGTGGTCCACTGAAAGAGTTTACTTGAGCGTCCTGGTGAAGCATTTAATCTGTAAGCAGTGGTTTAAGAACAGGTGTCATTAGTGTCATCTCACAGCTGTACTTTATTTTCAGTTCTGGTATTGAGTAATAACAGAACAACTGACCTCCATGGAAAACAATGGGAGAGCAGTGTCTGCTTGTTGTATAATCACGTTGTATTCATAATTGAAAACACAAAAAGGAAACTGAAGAAGAGCTTTTACATTTTTGTGCCTCCTCGGGAAGGCCCCTTTCAGACCTGTAATTTTAGAAGAAGATTTCCAACGGCAACCCCTGTCAGAATCCAGCCTTGCGTACATTCAGAACAGATTCCACCCAGATTCTTGAAATGGAAGCCGGATCAGTTTCTCGTGTTCGATCACTGGAAGGGGTGTTGTGTCAGTTCTAACGTACAGGACTTTTTTTTTAATTGTGCTAGCTTGAAAATACTGAAATAAAGTAATTACCTTCACATTCATAGTTCACATGAGGAAAATGCAGAGACATTGAAAACATGCGAGTCATAGAAAAAGCTATTAAGCATTTTGGTTAAAACTCGGAGCAGGATTATTATAGGGCACTCGTCTTGAACGTATATTTCAACATGTGAATATAAAGTAACAAAAATAACAGCATTCTTGCTATGTGTTTAAAGAGCCCCTAATGAAGTGTTCTGTGTTTGCATCATTTGTGACTAGAGGTTTCTGAGGAGTGCCATTGTGACTGCTCTACCAACTGTGAAGATGTTTTGCAAAACTGAAAGGTTTACTTGTTAGGAATAGCAGGTTTGAAACTCATTTGAAAAGTCTCTAATCAGGCATATAGTTATAACACGTGTTTTGTTCAGGATAAACATTTTAAGCATTGCATTTTCCCTGTGTGTATGCGTATGTTGCGTGTTTAATTAAAAAGTAAGCTGCTTTGGCTTGTGATCAGAACAGAAAACGTGTATACAAGACAATACAGTAAACGGCCCTCGTGACCTTTGATAAAGATTTTTAGGCCAATTGAAGATACTATTGGTGGTCATTATTAAGGAGAAGGCTTTGATCTCAGTGGGTCTGTTGCTGATACCTATAATTAAAATAATAATACTAATAAATACTCCTGGTGGAATGTATATCACTGAAAGCCTGTCAATTATTAACATCTAAACATCATTGCTTGCTTGCATTCAAATAAAACCCACTCATATACAAAAAATTGCTGCATTTTGGAGAAAAACATTTTATGTATCACAGCTTCTCTTTGTCATCGTCTTGTTTGTTATTTATACTCCTGTGAAAACAGGATCAACCACGCAGGAGCACCAATGAACCCTTTGTTATGTGCGAAGACGACAGATGAGAAACTTATCCCAGGTCCCGAGATAGATGATACTCAGTTAAGAAATGATGTGTGGTTTTAATGACAGTAACACCTATTGCGTGAGGCAGAGTAAACTGCCAGTTGGTTAACTACTGCCATTCCAGAAGGGAGATTTTAAAAACCTAACTTCCAACAGGATTCCTGGTGTTAGACTGTCTCTGCCCGTAACTCACTGAGGAAATATTTAACTGTGATAAGTCAGTGGTTTATTCACAAAAGGAGCAGTTACTACTGTGTAACTAAATCCCATCACAACAAATATAAGGTGCAGTGGAATCAAGGTGCAGTGGTGTGGAATAGCACTGTGTTGGACAGTAACGTGTGTGTCCTAGTTTTCCTTGTTTTGTTTTTGTTCTGAAAACATCAAGATAGCTTTAGTATCTGGGGGATTGCTGATTGTGCCAAGTCAATGTCAAATCCTGTTTTTGCATTCAAATATCGACGAGGACAGAGGGATCTCTCTATAAGGACCACCAAATTGACTCAAATGGTTTTAATAGCGGGTCCTCATAAATGGAGATTGTCTCTGGAAGTGCCTAATGGAGAGAGCTGTATGATGAGCTGGTTTTTATACTGAGCCTAATCAGAAGGGGTTAACTTTAGTAAATAAGGCAGCTTTAGTTTTAACCTGCATCATAAATAACATCACAGTTACATTAGACACAATGTGACAGTCTCTGCTTGAGAGAAGCCAAGGACTGAATGACAGGGGGTGCTCATAAAGCTTTGAAAGGATGCTCTCGTGGCTTCTGCTGGCATTCTTTGACTGTCTTGTCCCTCTGCTTTCGTAAAACCTTAGATCACAAACATTAAAAGGAAAAAAAAAAGTGCTTTTGACTACTAATATAGTTAGGCAGCCAGGAAAGCTGCACTACTGTTAATCTTTACAAAACTGCCTCTAAAAATTGGCCTTGATTCTTCAGCTCTTCTGCATACTGTGAGGAAATTGAAAGAATGGGCTTTGACGTTTGTTGTCTGTACCATGATAGGGATGCATAAAAATACAGCACTATACTGGAGGCTATCAAGTAAATGAAAAAGGGTGTATTGTGGCTATTTCTAGAACCTGGGTATATTGATTTACAACAGGCTGTCTTTGCCAGATGGGTGTGCTGTGACGTCAGTGATGTACTGTCTTCTTTCAGTGGCTGTGGCCTTTGCATTTGATCTTATCAGTGCTTGCGTCAGTGATGCATATCATTGTCTGTGTGATGTCAAAGTGTGGGTGTTCAGTTATAGACACATGGTTAACCTAATGTGCTGCAGTAAATCCTGAGCATCGGGAATAATACAGAAAGAATGATTCATCAATGTTCACATTAGGCTAATGCTAAGTATAGAACTCTCGACCTGCACTGTCTGAGGGGATTGTTATCGGATACTTACAGCATCTCCTCTCCTGAGGAGAGATGAGGGGAAATTGTTTCCCAGGAAGATAAGAGGGACAAAAGTTTAGCTGTAGCCCTTTTGATACAAATCGGTGTTGTTCAGTGCAGAGGTTCTAAAACTTTTTGGGACATGCCCCCCTTCCTCTTGTCTGTGGTACTTGATGCTCCCCCCTCCCATGTATCCATCCATCCACCAATAAATTATGCAAATAAGTACCATCGAAGGTTTAAACCTTCCTTTTGGTAATGTGTTCTGAACCTTCCAAGGTCAAAATGTAGCAGCCCTAATTAACTTTAAACAAATCTTTAGGCTAACATCTCCAGGCATGTCAAAGTTTGTAGATGGCGCTGTGCATCTGACTGGTGCCTTTTAAGCTTGCATATTTTTGGATGAAGTCCGCTGCCATCTGGTAATGTCGATCACAATTGGTAAACCTGTAATTCACAGTGTTAAGTTTGCTCTTATTACGATGGATCGGTGGCTGGTTCGTGGGAAAAAAAAAAAAAAAAAATCACAACAGCCGTGACATAGAGAAAAGCCACAGGCATGTTGGATTTTTTTTTTTTTACCAGTATATACTGGTAAAAAAAAAAAAAAAAAAAAATCTAACATGCCTGTGGCTTTGACATGCCTGGAGATGTTAGCCTAAAGATTTGTTTAAAATTAATTAGGGCTGCTACATTTTTACCTTGGAAGGTTCAGAACACATTACCAAAGGAAGGTTTGAACCTTCGATGGTACTTATTTGCGTAATTTATTGGTGACGTCACCATAGCTACTTGTTTATATTTGATTGGAAATCCTATTATTTTACAGGTAATCCATATTAATGGAATAAAACATTCACATGTAGTTTAAAAATAAGTTATGTAGAACAGTTCTGTCTCTGTGTTTCTGATCCCATCATCAATTCCAAATTATTTATATCCATTGATGGAAATGCCCGGTTTACTTTTAATGTTTTCAAGCAAATTGGCTTTGTCACTGCCATTCTAATATCCACTTTGATATCTGACACATTATTTCTCTTGTCCAGCGCTTCTTTATCCTGTTCTGCATACCAGTCTGACAGAGGGTGGGATCGCTACAAGTACTGTATGCAACCCTCTGATTGGTGGAAGTATTATTGGCGATCCAATCAAAATAACCAATAAAGCCCAAATAAAGTACCTGCCCATTATCCAATACAGTGTATAGCGTTATATGGTATAGCCTGAGATCCAGATTTAGTGTACTGTTTTCATGCATAGGGTTTTAAATTGGCACTGTATGTTAGAACCATTGCTTATTTCATTCCATTGCTAGAATGGATGTTGGGATGCAGATGCAGAGCTAATAAGATGTCTAGGGTGCCACTGTTGGAAAGACTACTGAAAACCGCCTACATTGTTTTTCCTAAGCACAGCAGCCTGTTATTGATATAGTACAATTACAGGCCTGTAATTGCATTGCAGACACTTTTGAGTTCTAAAAGCATATAATTTTCTAATCAAGGGGGTAAATTATTATCTTAGTGCACAGGAATTGATACAGCAAACTGCTGTTGTTTTGTACAGGACAAAATAATAATAATAATAATAATAATAATAAACCCAAATTCATCATTACTAATAATGCAAGATAAAGTATAATATACAGTATGAAGCTGCAGATTATCATAACCCTTAGGGTTTTTCTGCTAATAAGATTTTCTTTTTTTGGTATAATTAAGCCATGTAACAGCCTACATCTTTCCAATAAAAAAAAAAAAAAAAAAAAATACATGATTTCAAGACCGCTATGGTTCCTTCATCGTATAACAATTCACTGCCTTTTTGCTGTGAAGGCCTAAGTCAATTCATCTTAGTAATACAAGAGACAAGAGTTGGTACTGGACTGTTGTGAACTGAGGCCACAGTAGAAACACATTACACAATGCTCTGTATTCCATTGTCTGCTTACCAAGCAACACCAACCAGCAAAGAGGACTTTCCCCCTCAAAATAGTAAATGTAAAAAGGTGAGTGAAACTGGATTTCATTAATAGATTTGGACTTGCTGCTTTGCTCCCTCTAATGGTCAAATATTGTCATTAAATCTTTGAATTGCGGCGTTTCCCTTAAAATCTTGCTCTCCCCTACTCTCTTGATCTCCCCTACTCTAGAAACAAACCTTTGCTAGGCTGTTAGTTCACCAGGGGAAACATTAGTTCAAGCTTTTAGTGTTACACAATTCACTATTCATATGAAAGACACAGTGACACCGCTCTTTGCATGGCGATACCATTCAAGAACATAGATCTATTGTGATTGCACTGACTTGGAGCTATCAGCAAGTAATAGAAAGAACATCTGTCAAATAAACATTACAGAGGAAAAATGTTTGTGCTAGGCCGGCTGTGTGAAGGCAAGAGGCTGTCAGGGTATGTTTACCTGTGAAAAATGAAAAGCTGTGTGCCAAGCCTGGAAAAACAAGTGTGAAACCTACTGTGTGTTGTGTACCGTGAGAAATTGTGTTTTGTTAATCGGTAAATGGCTAGCCGCCTGATCAAGTTTAGAACTAAAAAAAAAACTTTAGTTAGTACTGCATGTGGGGGTTAGGTTTTTGTTTTTCTTTTAATTTATTTTCTGTAAATAATAAAAATGGCACGAAATTGCTTTAAAAATCAATTTCTCTCTCTGGGTCTGTATAAAAAGAGCACCTTTAACAAATGGTGAAATCCTTCACATATGGTGGCAGCGGTACTAAGCCCTTTGGACCCAGAAGAAATAGAAAATAATGGAGTGGGGAGATCTAATTAGAACATAGCAACAGGCAACTGAGGCAAGAGTCTGGGTTGCTAGAACCGGAGGTTTCGGAGTTGTAGTTGGTCCTAAATAGAGTGGTGTGGCCTGCACCACAAGAAGAGTCGCCAGAGGTGGAGAAAAAGTCGCAGAGCAAGAGGCGTCTGTGGTGGAGAAGCAGTTGCTGCTAGCAGCTACAGAGAAGGGGAGGAGGTGAAGAGCCCACCTCCACCACAGCCTCGACCACCCCCTCTGTGATCCAGTACGGCGCCGCTGGCTGCGGTCCAGTTCCCCAAATTCCGTGACACCCTGCCGAAATGCCCGGATCTCCCTGTGCTGGACCTAGTGCCAAAGTCAGTGCACCACCATGCACAGTCAGTTGCCTGGTCTCCTACTCTGCTTCCCCAGACTCTCCAGACGTCAGTACGCTGTCGGCAGACGTCACTGGCATTCATTCCCCCTGCCTTACGCTTTGTTAATCCTGGCGGATTAGATGTTGCTGCACTGGAGACAAGGCTCTCACCTCTGCCTGCTGCTGCACCCAACAGGTCACCAGTCGCCCCTGTCCTCCCGTTTGGGTCCCCCGTCACTGGTTTGCGGTTCCTTCCCGAGGTCACCGGATGATGGACAACCATCCCTCAATCCCGCCCACAACAAAGGGGGGGGGGGGGGGGGGGGGTGTAGTCCCTCAGCCCCTCCTGGACTACATCACCCAGGATGCCATGGGAGGGAGCCAGGATGAGGTTCACCTGGCTCATATAATTAATGAGTATCACCTGCCTGTGATTAGCAAGCAGGTATATTACAGAGGAGAAATGTTTGTGCGGGGCAGTCTGTATGAAGGCAAGAGGCTGTTCATCTGTGAAAAAGGAAAGGCTGTGTGTCAAGCCTGGAAAAACATAGGTATTGTGTGAAACCTTTTGTGTGTTCTGTACCATGAGATATTGTCTTTTGTTAATTGGTAATCGGCTTAGCCATCTAATCTAGTACTGCTTGTGGGAGTTAGGTTTTTGTTTTGTTTTTTATTTATTTTCTGTAAGTAATAAAAATGGCACAGAAGCGCTTTAAATCAATTTCTGTCTCAGAGTGAAAAAAAGGGCAGTTGAACCTTTAACAAATAATGAAATCCTTCACAATATATAAGTAAGCGTGTTTTTTTTTTTTTTTTTTTTTTTTTTAATCTTGTAGCCTGGAGCTCTTTTTGCCTTATCCAAAATTCTTAGCATCTAGAATGAAGAAAATACTTTGGGGAAGTGCCTGGGATGCTTTTGAGATCTTAAGCAATTCAGATATTTTTTTTTTTTTTTTTTTTTTTTTTTTTTTTAAAGTCATTCATTTTTTGAGATCTCATATTATTTTGTAGGAATCCTCTGCTAAGTACAGTCTCTTTGACTGTGCAAGGGATCGCTATTAAACTACAGTAAATAAGGGGATTTTATACTTCGATTGCAGTGCTGTTTAAGTGTTGGCACACGCCTGATAACTAAAATAAACTTGTATTTCTTTGTCTTTAAAACATTTGTACTAATACATTAAATATTACACGCTTGACTCCTCCCTATGTTTACATACAAAATCAGGCTTATGTTAACAATTATTTCCTTCATGTAGTAGCCTACAGGTGATGACAAAAGTGGATCAGAAATGGTCACTATTACTGGTCTCTCTTATTACGTTGCTTTAGTTATTGTAACAAATGTGTTCAATAAAGCAGGACAATTGATTTAGACTTTTAATCACTTACTGTATTCTTCTGCCAATGTAGTTCATCAGGGGGAGGTTAAAATTGACCTAACATGATAAACCGTTCCAGTGTGCACTCACAAACTAATGTACTCTACCAATGCTGCCAACATTCCTACAACTGATGATAACTTATAAACCATTTAAGCTTGCAGCTTCGTATTTTAAGTGTTATGGAAACCATCCTGGCAAAATTTAGTAGCGCCCTTACTTTGATCTCAGACCCAAGATGACTGCTACATTCTACTCATGACTTTCAGGTTTCCTGATAATAAAGACCAAAGACTTAGCGGTTTTGACTTCATATTCTGTACACAACTGTAATCTGTGTTTCTCTTTGTCTTGTTTGATCATGGGTGTTATGTAAGAAAAATGAATATGCCAGTAATTTGACACCACATTGCAGCCTCATATTTTACAAACTTTTTGAGGTAGTGACTTCATAGTTGCTGTGTTATATAAACTCAAATACAAAACAAAAACATCTTGTCCTTCGTCTTATTTTAATACCAAGTTTCTTTTTAACTACGGAAATATGTAGGCCTAACAACAGTTTTCAAAGCCGAATGGAACACTGCTCCTTTAACAGTAAACTGTGACACGTAATCTTAAACTCTTCTTATCATGTGCCACAGTTCAGCCCAGCAAGCAGTGTGAAACCAAAAGTGTCCTATTACCTGCACTGCCTGGTCACTGACTAATCACTTCATCTAAAAGAAAGAAACTTGTTTTTGTGTGTGCGTGTTTTCCATATGCAGAATGAGTGGTAAGACTAATGGTGACAACTTTCAGATTGGGTTTTCTATGCAGTTTTCACTGCCAGCGTCAGACAGGAACAATATATTTAACCCTGCTACTGCTGAGCCTTTTTTATATAACAGGTGTCAGTTCAGCTGCTGTTAGTGTTTACAAGAGCTGGCTGGAATAAGGCTAGGATAACAAAGCAAGAACATAACCTTGCTTTATATGCAATTTCTGTGCTTCGTTATTGATTATTTGTTTAAAAAGTAAGTGCAAGCAGAACGCCTAACAGAAAAAAAGCATATTTTATTGTAAAGAACTCGGTGGTGGCTGGTGAACATTGAGGCAAAAACGTTTTCGCACTGATTCCTTCTTACACTTGAAACTCTGTTGTGATTAATTAGCACCAATATTATGTAAAGTGGTGTATATTTGACTATACATGACTACCAACTTTGCTGTTTCCATCAATATACTGATTAACCAGTACTGACTGACACTTTGTATCGTCCGCTTGTATAGCAACATATTTGGTGCTCTTCAGCTGCTGGATAATGAACTCCCTGGCAAAAGCAAGCAAATAATACAAACAAATATTTGTAGCTCAAATTCAACCAAATACCAGCCCAAAAATAGCCCAGTATTATATTGCCTACACTAGCTCAAAAGTAACCCAGTAAACATGGTATTTTTCCTAGTTTCTTGCTACATTTTTAAGTAGGTATTAGAATGATCAGAGCTCAGCAGTGCACAAACACACACACTGTGCAGCTACGGGTAGCAGAGTGGTAAGTGCATTTAGAACTGCGTAAGCAAAGGTCTTCAAAGGAAAAAAAACAAAACAAAAAAAACATTTTGAAGCTAGGGTTAAGTGACTAGTAAAGCTTCAGGGATATGTTAATTAAAAAATACAATTGCTCTTCCTATTATAATTTGTATATCAGTAAATCTTTGCATTTAAAATTGTTTTTTTTTTTAAACCTACTTGAATTCGGATTACAGGTCTGTCTGAGGAGGATAGATATATAATATATATATCCTCCTCACACAGACCTGTGTGAGGATGTTATTGCCAAAAACGTATATTTAAAAAAAGTAAAGAAAATGTCCTTTTATGTATGAACTGAAATGTTTAAGTCTTTAAACCTCCATTTAACCTCCATTTGTACACGTGCAGTCACCTTGAAATGGTTTGCATAGCCGTTATACGTGCGGCTGTCAAACTTTGTCAGCAGCTCCCAAGGAGGCCTGCTGTAAGTTAGACTGAAGTTAGGCTGTTTCTTTGCAGTCCGAATGTGGAGTATGTTTGACAGTAATTTTAGTCCCATTCTATTTCAACTGTCATCTTTTAAAAAATGGCATCTGAGAGTACACTATTTACATTTAATTCACGATCAGACTCCCACTCTTTGCTATATATATATAATATAATTTATTGGTATATATCTTCTGTAAACAGGCGCGCACATGAAACATACGCTACCCATAATGCAATGTACGTCATATCCACAGATATTGATGCATGTTATTGCTATAATGTTTAGCAACCAGTGATGTAAACACTGAGGGTTGTGTATCATGTAGCTTAGTATTTTGCTTAAAAATATAGTTAAGTCTTTAAAACTGTTCAAAATATATCCAGATACCTGCACAAATGCCCAAAACTAACTGAAAAATTAGGAACCTGCCCAAAGCCATTTTTTCACGTACAATAAGTAAAAAAACAAGCCCGATTGGCAACACTGCTGCCTAGTCATGTGTAGCAAGTCAAGCAGCTCATTCTGTATAGGTTTTGAAGTTCTCACATGCTTCTGGATAGAAAATCCACTAGGCCTCCCAATAATCAATGTTGATTCTGTTTCGTCATGACCATGTCAATTCAAAAGCAGTACAAAACCATAAACAGTTGATTAATTTTGAAAGTGTGTACCAGTTCCTGTCAGCTTCCTCGTTATGCTTTCTTATTCCCACCAACTGTGTTGCTGCATTTACACTTCCTAACATTGCCAGCTTTATTGAGTTGTCTAAGTGGCATTTACATGACTCGTGTTTCTTGATTTTTTTCAGTAAGATGTTTTAAGTCATTCACTCCTGTTTTGTGTCCAAGCCACTTCTCCGCAAGCAGGGAAAACAGAACAACGACTTTCTTGAAGCGATTCCACAAATCCACTTTTTTTTTTTCCTATCATGCCATTGTAAACTGAAATATACTCCTTTCCTAGGCCGTCTTAAGTTTTTAATCAGGTTGATGAGGTCCTAGCCTTCACCTGAAGTTTCTCTTCATAATTCAGTCCCAATAATGGTGTTCATTTTGTCTACTCAAAGAAATAAGCTGAATGGAAGCTTGTGCAGGGCTGCAGTTGTCTGACAGTTATTGTTTCCAATAACTATAGCAGCCTGTGGCCTGGGCGCTAAATCCAGAGGCTCAAACCCCACTGAAAATCGCTGTGGCTTGACCTCCTGACAGATATTGGAAATCAAAACTGCCACAGGGACGGTGGAGAAGAAAGCCGTGCTATAGATTTTCTGTGTTCGACTCTGTTTGGTGACGCACACACTCATTTACATTAACAAAGCCGCTGCTTATAAATTAGATTTTTTTTTTGCTCATAATGAGATGTATTAGAAAGTTGGAAATCAAATGAAATCAATAAATACTTTGCCCTCTGCTTGAGGGAGGCATGCAATTATTTATTTTAAGTAGCTGAACCTCATTAATTTTTTTTTTGCTGATGATGGTTTTCCAAAAAATAATGGGGCCGTAAACCCAATTTGCCCCTATTCTGTCAAATGACAATTAAACTGTTAAGTTTTGCCAAACTAATAGCAAACAAAGTTTTGAGTTACATTGTTTCTAGTTTTGCAATATTAACAGTTGAAATTAATCTTTGGGGCAAACATTGTGATCCACTGGGCCGATTGCATTTTAAAGGTTTAAACACTACAGTACTACTCTAGCTGCTGTTTTCTCACAGTGTTCTGTATGAAATAGCCATACGTCAGGGAGTTCTTAAATGAGCAGCTTCATACGAGAAACTGTATTCTGCATGCCAGTTCTCTCTGCTGCATGGTTACCTGCTTACCAGAATCATGAGGGGAATCTCCTACTGTACAGAAATCGCTAAACAGTAACTCTATCAGCAACCCTGACCTGTATACAGTTAAAATTCACTTAAAAATGCATAGTATCAATAAGACAGAAGACCAGCAAACAACAGCCGCCTTCATTGTTCGCCACAAAACAAGGTTTTACGTAGTACTTATTGGAATAATATTAATAGTAACATTGTATATTTCTTAGCCTGAGAGAGAAATGTTATTTGTCTACAATGCCCTCTTTTAATCTGAAAAACCTTCTGTGGTCTTGAAAGCTGTGTATATATTTTTTATACATATTCTAGCTGATGCTTTTAAACGGCCATCGCAAAAACAGCCATGTTCTTATAGTAAATCTTTGTGGACCGGTATGGCTGTTCACACTTCTGATTTCATAGTTGAATTTATCTGGACTCAGTAGTTCTTTGTCGTTTGCAGTTCAAGACATTCTGGGTGTCATGGTTGTGGTTTTTCTTTATTTTTTTTAATAGTTTTTTGTACTGTAACATTGTCAGATGAAGCTACTTTTCACTCTAGACCCCTATACTCTATCAGTACTAAAAACTACTTGCTTTAGTCTTGGCTGACGAACTGATGCGAGGTGAAAGATCATCGGCTAAAATGTCCAAATCCTTATAACAGCTGCTATTCTTCAAACCTGTTTGTTGTGGCACAAAGAACTGGAATGCTTAAACTTGCAGAGAAGCTGCAGTCTAAAATAGGACATCAATCAATCGGGAAACCACGCCCCAGCTAAAACTCATTAGTTGTCATGCGTACATATCTTTTAAGTACGTTTTTTGTTTGAGACACGCACAGCAATGGCGTCACCTTCTGCAAGGTTTTCTTACTTCTGACTGGCTGCAGTGACTGTGAATGATGTAGATCTTAACCAGTCTGGCTTTCTTTAAAGCTCTTGTTGGATATTCCATACGTATCTTACATTGAACAGTATGTTGCTTTTAACTGTGTGTGTTTGTGTCTTGCTGTCCTGGATATTTTTAGATAAGAGAGAATTAGTTCTTGAAAGTTGTACCATAGAGTCTGTGGCTTTGTATTCTAAAGTGTGTGTTTTCACCTGTCAGGTCCCGCTCAAGTTCCAATGATGTCTCCAAATGGTTCAGTGCCTCCAATATATGTGCCTCCTGGATACATGTCACAGGTAAAGCAGACATTCACCCTATAATCTGCTTTTCTGATGTGTCATGTGAGTGTGTGCTGTCCTGCTCACATTTATTCCTTCAACCTAATCCAACCAATTGTATCATAGAACTGCCAGAATCAGGTTGTATTTTTTTGTGTAGTTCCTACTTTTAAAATTTTTTTTCCCTCCTTCAGGATTTCTCAGATGAATATAATTAGAGCCCACCCCTTTGTCTATTTTTTTTTTTCTTTTCTGCAGTCTCAGGTTAAATGCACAGGCGCTTATTAAAATACACCATCAGATTTGGAGAGACCAAGTTCTGCCAGTGCATAATCCAAATCTCAATTTAAACCGCTTTGAACAGAGCCAACGGGAACAAACAAGACGGATTCTCAAAAGGCCAAAAACTCTTTCCCAGTGACAGATAGAAGCATTACATACAACCCAATGGTGCTGCCCCACAAACCTGCTGCACCCATCATACATTATGTTATTTATTCCTCAAGGTGCTGTAGTGATCAAACGTCACTGTATCTGGCTATGATAATACTATAAGCTGATGCACGTTAATGCTACAGCTTTGTGAACTGTTTCACCCAATATATAACATATACATTATATATTAAATGAAAAGTCTCTCATGTGCTGTTGTGCAGATTATTGAGGAGAATGGTGTGCGGAGGGTCCTGGTCTTACCTCAGGCAGAGTTTCTACCAGGGAGCCACTCACCGTTGCACCCTCACCTGCCTGCTTTCATTCCTCACCACGCCATGATGCCTCCCCCACCACACCACATGTACACCACAGTGAGTGGGGCCGGGGACATGACAACCCAGTACATCCCCCAATACCACCCTTCACAAGTCTACGGGGACCAAGGTCAGTGACACATTTGATTCATGAAACGCCAATACTTATGTGCTGAAATATACTCTAAACTGTGTTAGATCTAAATACTGCGGGTCTGTCCTATATACCAAGATTGTTACTGTGCACGTGACATTGTTTTCTCAAAGTATGTGTAATAATGGGGAAGGCTGCTACTTTCAATTAATTTAATGTCTGCTGTAGGGAACAGTGCTGGCAAGTGCACTTTTTAATTAAGCACATACTGCTTATCATACCTTATTGTTTGGTGGATTTGAGATGTGTACTAAAGTACACTGGGTCTAGGTTGAGACTACAAAACAAATTTCACTTGTCAACCCTGGTCTTCAGAAGTGGAAGGCATAAGAACCTAATGATTAGATGAATTCAATAATATCTCCTCTTCTGTTCTGTGTGAGTCTTAAATGACTACCAAATTCCACCTAACAGTGGCCTATAAACCCTATTGTAAATTATCTGTCCAACAAACAATGTTGTGGGTTTTTTTTTTTTTTTTAAATATTGCAGACTCTCATTCACTTCATGGAAGGTCTGGCTTTGTAAACAGAGATGACAGGACTAGTAAAACTTACGAACGTTTGCAGAGAAAATTAAAAGACAGACACAGTGGTCCGACAAAGGACAAAATGAACAGCCCTCCCTCCTCGCCGCAGAAAAGTGACTGCAGTTCCTCTACAGACATCGAGAATGGGCTTGGGAAAGGGCAGAACTCCCCCGGGGCTGCCCCAATTAAAGGGAAACAAGTAGGAAAAGTAAAAGGCAGTCCTCGAATAGACACAGAAACACAAGGTAAGTTAATAACAAAATAGCTGTTTAGCAGGTTGAGGATCAAACTCCAGTCTCTTATGTTCGGAGACCCACATGCTGCCTGTTGTGGGGATCTGAGTAGTCAAATCAGACCACAGTGGAAGAGCAGCAATCATACTTTTATTAAATAAGGTTTAGCATGCTGCTGACCACCTAATACTGTTTACACAGTGCATCAAAAGAGTTACCAGGGTTTGAATTTAAGCACGGAATCGCACATTTTCCAAGTTGCTCCCTCATATCTGCAATTTTCAGTGCAGGAAAATCCTGCAGAGATATTTTAAGACGCCTAGCTACTGTATTTTCCACCCAATTTAGAATGCCTGAAACGCTACAACAACCTCTAAGGAAGTGGGTGTCAGTGATGAAAGCACTATGAGTTGCATTCTGAGGAATTCTGGTTAAAATAAATGAATAAAATTAGTGCTGGATATTTTAAGTACCGCAAGACTTTATTCTCTCGTATGTGATTCTCGGCTGCTATCTTTAAGCATTATAGAAACTCAGTACACTGCAGTAAGTAAACAGGCTTGAAAAAAATATGATATTAAGTCAATGTAGGTGTTGTTTTGCAGGCGGTGACTTTCGCTTTAACTCTTAAAACTCAGCCCCATTCATTCTGAGGCGCCACCACACCGAAGGTTACGCACATATTACTCGGGCACCGTAAAAGCCACCTGCCTGGTTAAAAAGAAAAACACCTTTTCTTTTGCTGCATACAAAAACTTCATGTCAGGCAATGGCAAAAGCAATGGAGAGTGTTCTGTCTCACAGGGATGAACAGCTGTTAGGTCTCCTGAAAGCAGCTTATTTTAAAGCAACACTAGTGAGTGATGATGCAGTAATATATATACATATATATATATATATATGCATATGCAAAAGTGCTTTTTTCTTTGCCATTCCCCCCTAAAATATTGTAATCCACCCCATTGGTTGGTAGCCATGGCTACTGCATTTAAGACAACAGCTGGATTTATTAATCTCTCCATAATGCAAATCTGTACTACCGATTTTCTTTTGCAGTGGTGAGTGTGGAACAGTTCATTGCTGCAGAGTGTTCTTGGCACCCAAGTTGGTGACATCACAAGGTCTCATCTGGCCATCTGTAACTGCTGCAGCTGCCTTGTGACATCATCAACTTGAGCATGCTTGGAGTGACCGCCACACAACATTACATAAACAATACAAACATAGCTGTGTGAAATGACAGGTGGTTCATCTTAGGTAATTCTCGTAAGAAATGTCCTTTTAATGATAATTGGCTAATGATGCTTAATTATTGCATTAGCGGGCATTCCTCCCGTTGCTTTCCATCTGCTTGCTTTCCAAATTCTCCCCCAGAATAGGCACCCTTGACAGTGTTTTTACAAAAATGTTTTAAGGTACATAGCATATCCATTGAAAATGTGGTGTATGATATGTTAATAAGAAAATGTAATGGAAATGCTGCACAAACCCGTAAAGGTCACTCCTACACCTGTTTCCAGGCTTTCTTTGTGCAAAGACTGTGAATACTCTGCCAAGACAAACTCTTCCACTGTTTTAAGTGGTGCTATAGTGGTATTTGCACTAAGGGCACTGATAAGGGCTGTGTCAAGTTTGCATGAATTAGACTACCACTTATCTAATAAAATGACAGGAAAATAGCAGTGCCAACTTAAATTGGTCAGTGACGCATACTGTATCGAATTTGTTTGAATTTAATTTGTGTAAGTGTAAAGGGAGAAATAGCTAACAGTATGATTTTTTTTTGTAAACGGCGCATATTGTATTAACACAGTACTGCAGCTGCACAGGAGAAAGTTAAACCCATTGTTGCCTATTTAGCCCTTTACCATTGTAACTGAAACTTGAAGGGAGATGCAGTTTTTATATGCCAATCGTGAGAGGATAGTGCTATAAATGATGCTTTATACTTGACAGACACGCTACACATTCAGATGTCACACTGACCTCAGCAGCTAAGGTTTCATTGTTCTATTGTCAAGGTGTCCCGAGCTCAAAAATGTGTTCATGTCATGGCAGCTTGATACTGAAATGAATGCATCATCATTATAATCGGCTGTTTCCAGGGGGACTGATCTCATAACATTGGGTTTAGTTCTGAAGTTGAGGTCCATAGGTAAACCTGCTAAATGAATTCACTGGATCCACTTTCTCTTACTTGCTTGTATGTATTTTGCCTTGCAAAAGTGAAACTTTTTTCTTTTCAGCTTATGTTAAAGATTCTACAGTGTTGGTTGAACAGGTGCGGATGCATTGTTCCACACAGACACAGATTTTTCCCCCGGTTCCCAACATGGGGGTATTGATCTTGTCTTAGAGAGCTTTGTTTTAAGTATATCCCACAACAGCCTTCTAGGCAGCATGTTCAGAATTCCAATCAGGAATAGTTGCATATTCCCAACAACAGATATAGGCCAAAATGAGTTTTAATAGAAGTGTGAAATGTAGAGAAATTGTGATGAAACATGCCAGGACATTATTTTACCAAAAGTCATTTGCATACTGTAGGTTGTAGTGATCTACTTTTTTCATAGCTTTGTTACTGACATAATTTCAAAATTGCTGTCTAATCAAAACCAACCAAAACATTAAAATGTTGCTGCTTTCTCTATGCCTTCTATACTACAGAAATACCAAAATATTATAAAATTTCAATGACAAACGCTTAGTTTTAATGTATACTACAGTACTGGAAAACCTGTGTGTACTGCCTCCTCTCTGGTCTTACAAGCCAGCCAGCTCCAAAACAGATGTTCTTTTTTAATGCCAGTGAATGAGCCATTGGTAAACCTTTTCCATTTAAACTTAATTACAAGCAGGTTAGTACGGGTTCTGTTATTGCATCAACTTTTATGTAAGGGGTATACATGGTTGTGTGCACTGACATGCTTGACAGGGGCTGTGATATTTTAGATCTAACACAATATCTGTTTTGTAGAACTAGATGAAGAGACAAAGGCCCTTCAAACTCTTCTTTCCAATATAAGCAAGCCAGTGGTAAGTAAACATTTGAAACTTTACCTGTAAAGACTACTAGTTCAGTGCTTGTAAATCACAACTTAGTTTCCATTGTCATTTTTTTGTAACCTGTGTAAGGGTGCCAAAATATGGTATCTGCATTGTGAGGTAAAACAAGATGTTTAATTATTATTAATTTGTCATTTTAGTAGATGCTTTTATCCAAAGCGACTTACAGCAGTGGAACTGGAACAATTTTTTAAGGGGGGGGGGGGGGGGGCGGGGGGGGGGGGGTAAGCCATTGAACAAAACTGTAACCCCTGTATATGATGGAAACCATGCAAAGCTAGGTGATGCTACTGCACCCCCAGAACCCCTAGTTGCAGCTCCCTTAACATACAGAGACTAGGGGGTTAACTATGCATCAGCAACTGCTGCAGAGTCACTTGCTCTATTTTGGTTTTATGTTTCATCCAAAAGACGGAGCACAAGGAGGTCAAGTGACTTGCTCATTGTCTCACACAGTGGCTAAGCAGGGATTAGAACCAGGGACCTCCTGGTACCAAGCCCGTTTCTTTAACCACCAAGCCTTCTCATATTAATCAAGAATGAGAAATCAGCTAATCACAGTTACAGTTTTGTTAGAACTCTAGTAAAACTTATCAGATGTCATCCCATGCATAGAAAATACAACACAATTCTGAAGAAAAACACTTTGTTTAATAGTAGTTCCTGAGTAACATCTTTATTTTTGTGATTTATGAGAAGTTAATGTGTCTTGTGTGGGAGTCTAAAAAAACTGAATATAATGACATCTCTTCTACATTAAGTGAACAAATAAAACTTAACTTTTAACACATACAACACTGTAGAAACAATGCTGAATTGCCTTGCACTGTTAGTTCCTACAGCACTGCCGTGCATGTACTGGAGCACTCTCTGCTGGATATGTGATGTGTCCTCGGTTTTCTTTTGGTTTTGTTAAACTCAGTTTGCTGATGAGATTATGAGCTATGTATCAAATATAAGAAACTACAGTGTAGGGAACTATAGGAAAGTCATATTCCACAGTTACTGAAATAAACTGTAATGTGTAAGAATATTCAATACACATTAATTATTCAAAACAAATGTTCACAGGAGGAAGTCAGATAATACGCTGTCTATCTACTGTGCAATACTGACAGTTTCACACTTCACTTTCCTAGGCATTTAATTCCATACACTAATACATTAATACATATTAACTTGACAGCAGACATCAAGTATAAACCTTTACATGTCTTCATTATATGAGGGAGTTTAAGTACTTTATAACTGTGAAGCTACTAGTCCTTTTACAGCAATTTCGTGATTAATAATTATTTTAAGTGCTGGTGGTAGTTCACAAAATGCAATTGCTGTACTCTGATGCAGAACTGTTGTCCACATAACAGATAATTGCAGTCAAGCATAATTGTCTAAAGTTGTTTGCATTGTTAAGCATGCCAGTTGTCTCTAATTGTTATATTGTAATTATGCGCTTAATGAATAATTTTGCAAACTTAAACTTAATTCATTATTAAAATTGGTTTCCAGTATTCGTCCCCTCTTACTCGCATATACAAAACTATATATAAAATTACATAGTTCTTTCAGTGGAAAGTGTATTTTGGTATTCAAACCAATCCTTGACCTCTCTTCTAATTTTCACATTGACCGTGTTTATGAAAAGAGGGTTTCATGTTTTTAAAAAACAAGCAAAGCATGAGGATTTGTATAAAGCTTTTTATCCTGGTACTTTTGTATGTACATAAGAACATAAGAAAGTTTACAAACGAGAGGAGGCCATTCGGCCCATCTTGCTCGTTTGGTTGTTAGTAGCTTATTGATCCCAAAATCTCATCAAGCAGCTTCTTGAAGGATCCCAGGGTGTCAGCTTCAACAACATTACTGGGGAGTTGATTCCAGACCCTCACAATTCTCTGTGTAAAAAAGTGTCTCCTATTTTCTGTTCTGAATGCCCCTTTTTCTAATCTCCATATGTGACCCCTGGTCCTTGTTTCTTTTTTCAGGCTGAAAAAATCCCTTGGGTCGACACTGTCAATACCTTTTAGAATTTTGAATGCTTGAATTAGGTCACCACGTAGTCTTCTTTGTTCAAGACTGAACAGATTCAATTCTTTTAGCCTGTCTGCATATGACATGCCTTTTAAGCCCGGAATAATTTTGGTCGCTCTTCTTTGCACTCTTTCTAGAGCAGCAATATCTTTTTTATAGCGAGGTGACCAGAACTGAACACAATATTCAAGATGAGGTCTTACTAGTGCATTGTACAGTTTTAACATTACTTCCCTTGATTTAAATTCAACACTTTTCACAATGTATCCGAGCATCTTGTTAGCCTTTTTTATAGCTTCCCCACATTGTCTAGATGAAGACATTTCTGAGTCAACAAAAACTCCTAGGTCTTTTTCATAGATTCCTTCTCCAATTTCAATATCTCCCATATGATATTTATAATGTACATTTTTATTTCCTGCGTGCAGTACCTTACACTTTTCTCTATTAAATGTCATTTGCCATGTGTCTGCCCAGTTCTGAATCTTGTCTAGATCATTTTGAATGACCTTTGCTGCTGCAACAGTGTTTGCCACTCCTCCTACTTTTGTGTCGTCTGCAAATTTAACAAGTTTGCTTACTATACCAGAATCTAAATCATTAATGTAGATTAGGAATAGCAGAGGACCTAATACTGATCCCTGTGGTACACCGCTGGTTACCACACTCCATTCTGAGGTTTTTCCTCTAATCAGTACTTTCTGTTTTCTACATGTTAACCACTCCCTAATCCATGTACATGTGTTTCCTTGAATCCCAACTGCGTTCAGTTTGAGAATTAATCTTTTGTGCGGGACTTTGTCAAAAGCTTTCTGGAAATCTAAATAAACCATGTCATATGCTTTGCAATTATCCATTGTCGATGTTGCATCCTCAAAAAAATCAAGCAAGTTAGTTAGGCACGATCTCCCTTTCCTAAAACCATGTTGACTGTCTCCCAGTACCCTGTTACCATATAGGTAATTTTCCATTTTGGATCTTATTATAGTTTCCATAAGTTTGCATATAATAGAAGTCAGGCTTACTGGTCTGTAGTTACCTGGTTCAGTTTTGTTTCCCTTTTTGTGGATCGGTATTACGTTTGCAATTTTCCAGTCTGTCGGTACCACCCCTGTGTCAAGAGACTGCTGCATGATCTTGGTTAGCGGTTTGTAAATTACTTCTTTCATTTCTTTGAGTACTACTGGGAGGATCTCATCCGGCCCAGGGGATTTGTTTATTTTAAGAGCTCCTAGTCCCTTTAACACTTCTGCCTCAGTTATGCTAAAGTTATTTAAAACTGGACAGGAACTGGATGACATGTGGGGCATGTTGTCAGTATCTTCCTTTGTAAAAACTTGTGAAAAGTAATCATTTAACATATTTGCTACTTTTTTTTTCTTCATCTACGATTTTGCCATTTGTATCTCTTAAACATTTAATCTCCTCTTTGAATGTTCTCTTGCTGTTGTAATATTGGAAAAACATTTTGGAATTGGTTTTAGCTCCCTTAGCAATGTTCATTTCTATTTCTCTCTTGGCCTTTCTAACTTCCTTTTTGACTTGCGTTTGCAGTTCTGTGTACTCTTTCTGCGTACTTTCTTTTTGGTCCTTTTTTAATGCTCTGTAAAGTGCCTTTTTTCGCTGAATATTTTTTTTAATTGATCTATTAAACCATTTTGGCAATTTAGTTTTACATTTAGATTTGTCTACTTTAGGGATGTAATTGTTTTGCGCCTCTAGTACTACATTTTTGAAGAACAACCATCCTTCTTCTGTGGGTGTTTTCTCTATTTTACTCCAATCTACTTCTGTTAGTCTCTGTTTCATACCTTCATAGTTTGCTTTTCTAAAATTGTAAACCTTAGCTTTAGTCATTTCTTTTGGGGATTTAAAAAACACTTCAAATGAGACCATGTTGTGGTCTGAGTTTGCCAGTGGTTCTCTGACCTCTGTTTTAGTTATTCTGTCTTCGTTATTTGAAAAGACTAAATCAAGGCATGCCTCCCCTCTAGTGGGTGCCTTCACAAATTGTGTTAGGAAGCAGTCATTTGTCATTTCCACCATTTCTATTTCATCCTTCGCGCTACCCACCGGGTTTTCCCATTTTATTTGGGGGAAGTTGAAATCCCCCATTAGTATGGCTTCTCCTTTGCTACACACATTTCTAATGTCATTGTATAACAGATTATTGTGCTCACCGTCTGAATCTGGCGGTCTATAGCATGCTCCTATTATTATGCCTTTTGAATTTTTGTCCGTTATTCTGACCCATATTGATTCGGTTTTATTTTCTTTGTCCAGGTTTAACACCTGGGCTTCAAGACTGTTTCTTATGTATAGCGCTACCCCTCCTCCTCTTCTGTCCTGCCTGTCTTTCCTATACAGTGTATACCCACAAATATTAAATTCGTCCCCATCACTCTCAGACAACCAAGTTTCTGTAACACCTATCACATCATAGTTACCTGTTAGTGCAGTAGCTTCAAGTTCTAGAATTTTTTTTCTGATACTTCTAGCATTTAGATAAATACATTTAATGGTTGTCTTACCTGAGTTGTTGTTCTTGTTTTGATGCGGTCTCCCTTCTGTTTTTTTGTTGATTTCTCCCCCCTTCCTTTCTAGTTAAATGTAGACCACTAGGAGGCACACAGGTCATACACTCTTTAGTTATATATGGTATTTAAAGGTTTTTCACAATATCTTATCCATGACTATTAAACACGTCTGATTCATTTTGTAATTTGGGGAATTTTAGAGAGTGTGTTCTATGTTTATATATTGCAGATATCAGACATTGAAGCAAAGTCAGCAGTTGTTACATGGTCTCCCCCTGCTGCTGTGAATGGGGACAGTGATATGGCAAATTTACCAGACTCCTTTTTTTATGAGGTCGCTGTCTCCACCAGCGGAAAAAATGGCAAATTCAAAACGGCATATAGGCAAGTCTAAGAAAAATAATGAATGCATTTATAAACAATCTTTCATAGCCTATGTTTTTCAATAAATGTGCCTAATATTGTGGTCACGCACTCAGTTCTTGGTGACAATCTATCAACTGTATTGCACACTATACCACTGTACTGTACCAGGGAAAATTGTTGCAAATGTATTTTTACCTTTCAAAAGTCACAATCCTCTGAAGCCATCAACTTTACATTCAAATTGTAATATCTTTCATAATTTGTGTGAGTTGTCTCAATTGGCTATTTAGTATAATAAGACAAAATACTCTGGATTCTTTTGTTAAAATGCATATGGAAAATTAGATTGGAAAAGCATGTGTTCATAACTTGAACTGTAAATCACAATGCAGAGCCATTAGAGGCATTTTGGAGGGCTACAAGTAGTTTTTTAGTGCTTTTGGTCATGTTTCCCCAATATAAAACTTCTAAAGAGACTGGAGACTGGCGGGAAAGACAAATCAGCAGAGCATAGCGACTTCTGAAAGGTAACAATAAATACGCCCAATAACCCAAACTGTGAATTGAAGCTGTAACTATCTGCGTGTTCAATGGATTTTAACTGACGAACATTTAAGTTAACTCTTTGTGCAAGTATAAATTAGTCTGTTTTAACCTTGTCTTTTTTAGTGGTGAAGAACTTACTACAACTTTAGAAGACCTTAGACCAGCAACTGATTATCATACCAGGTTTGTTTTGTGTGTGAATGTGTTTGATAGTTTTTCTTGGCTTTCTACATGATGCTCTATTTACTAAGTCAAATAATTGTAAGAGCAAACAGTTTGCAGAAATTACTCTAAACAATAATGCAAGTGCTCGGTAATGCAGCTCTTTTTTTCTTGCCAATTGTATATGGCTAATTTTTTTTTTCCTTATATGCTTGAAAATTCACCCATTGATTTCTGAGATACCAATTTCTCCTGCGACAGTACATTGCTATTAATTCACTTTCTGTGTTACAGTTAATAGGATCCTAGCCGTTGATGTTACCCATGGGAGCTGTATGGGGTCAAGTGGGGTCCTATTACAGGTAGCACAGAATGTGAACTTATAATGTTGTGGCAGGATAAATGGGATAATGTGAAAATAAAGCCTGCGAAACAAAAAGGTGAACAAACTAAAGACATGTTTAAGTCCTTTAATATTATTCCCACCGTCCTACATGTTGTCTTCTTTATCCATTTAGAGTACAGGCAATGTGTAATTCTTTACAAGGGACGCCATCAGAACCTGTCAGTTTTACTACATTGAGCTGTGAACCAGATACCCCAATTCCACCAAGAAAAACAAACAGGACCAAAAATACTCTTGTTTTGCAATGGAAGGTAAAGTGATATTCAAATGTTTAAATTATACACAGCCAGAAGCATCTACTCACACATAACCATAGCTGAAGTTAAGATATTTGTGGGTCTATTTAATTAAGCAAGCAGGGCATTTCCTGGCTGTTCATGCCCTAGATGGGAGAGTTGAAAGCCCAAGGCATAGTCCGGGGCATTAACGTCCAGGAAAGGCCCTTCCTGGAGGTCATTATTCCTGTTACAGACCGTTTAACAGCAATAAAAGCTGTTCTTCGGCAGTATAATTCCGCCTGTGAACAGCAAAGGGAACTATTTTTTCTTAACAAACCAAACATTAAAATGTCAAAATACAGTTTACTTTTTATTTTATTTAAGACAGGGAAAACATTTAAGAGTGCTGTGTTTCATCTG
>NC_054563.1:7456740-7480170 GCF_017654505.1 Polyodon spathula | reverse complement strand
TTGCCCTGACATCCTTACACCACCGGGCAATAGTCTCCATGTTATGTGATTGGTTCACATCACTGTCAGCCCCGCCCATTTTCAAAGAGGACACCAATTCTGTGATTTAAAAGAAAATTTATTACAAAACATACTACAAAACACTAAAATGGCGATTAAAACGTCCCTGTCACTGTATTCTGACTTGAGAATGTAAACAAATACGACATCTGGGGATATAAACTGGATAATACAGCAGTCAGCAGGCCACACGGAGAGCTGGATGCCAAAAAAATACTTATTTAACTACTGGATTCAGTATGAACTTTAACATTTTTTGTTATTTATTTATGTCATTTATTTACGTATGCTGCATCAGCTACATTTAAACAAAATATATAAAGTCGTATTTACTATCCAACTTTGCCTTACTTATTTTCCTGACTGATTCATACATTAAATATGTTCTGCAGACTCATAGTGGGAAATGAAATGTCCCTTGGGAAGACTATTGTTACCGCCTGCAGCTTCAAGCATTATAGCCCCCTGTCGGTAACAATATAGTCTTAATTTTCCACTATAGCTAGCAAGTCTTACTTCAGAAAACAAAATCGTTGCTTTGCAGGTTCAAATGTATGTTTATCTGAAATGCATACACAAGCAGACACACATTCTGCAATAGGAAATACTACAGCTATGCAGAGATAACCTAAAATGGATCTGCCAACCAGAATTACCACAAAGCTTTCAAAAGTGTCAGATGAACAGGTAACCTGTATGGGGTTTCTAGAAAAGGATAGCTATGACAAGTACATACAAGTTGTTCCAGGCAACAGATGAAGCAATTTCAATTGCAAGCAGTGTCCTCTAATGTGCAGCTCATGTCAAAGAATGCATACTACACTATAAAGTGCTTCAGCAACCGGAAGCCTTTTCCAGACTTAGGAGTCATGTACAGTAATCAATCGCTTCAGCATTTATCATGCAGTACAAGTATTGTTTGGCACACCTTACGTTGTGCAATTCCACCTGGCTGCATCACAGCTTAATTAGAATGACTCAACCTGGGGTATTTCCACAGCTGCTCAAACAAGAATACCATTTTATTGTTGCGTGATTTCTTTTGAAGATAGCCTTTATTAGCATCATTTACACTGCTTGATGTGAGCTTAAATATGGACAATTACGCTCACATTTTGGATTTGTGAAAGAAACTTAATCACAACTGGGTCTTGCTTAGAGGCCATTTGACACTGCTTCATTATCCAATTTTATCATACAGAATTCTCTTTCAGATGTTAATTTATATGTACTGAAAGTCTACATTTTATTGTACCATGTTCACCACGTCTTTTATTGGAGTAGACACTTTTTTGTTATTTTATTTTTTTCTTCATTTATGCCTGGGTCTTTAAAAGTTCATGAGTTAATCAATTTAGTACTCAGTCTAATTCATTTCAATCATTGTTTTAGAAAAACAACCTGCAGGCTTGCATGAAGGAATTGCACTTGCACCCCCTTGAACTAAATCTTTCATACAGATGTCCACCTTGTTGTGGCAAACGTCTTGCTGGAAACATAAAAACTGGAATGACTTTTGTTTTTGCACTCATACTAAGGTATCTCAAATCAGAATACATTTTCTGATAGCACTAGATCTCGTCACATTGCAAATATTTGAAGCAAATATAATCGTATTGCTCTATTCCTGGACAGCCCAGCAACTGTGTTTCCATTGGCTTACCAAGAGCAGCCCCACCCCCACCCCCTCCTCCATCTTCCTATTTGCTTACACTCACACTCCAGTCTACCAGATCTAGGAGATGCTACACACCTGTTAGTGACAAAGTATCATCAATAAGGACCCATGGATTCAGGGAACAACACTTTGGCAAATACCCATTTAAACTGCACCACTGACACCAGCTACCGCTTTGTCTTTCACCAGGTCATGTACAGCTTCATTTTCGTCTTTGGCTTGGTGGGCAACGGATTGGCCTTGCGACAGTTCTGCGGCTCTCTCAAGACAGCCAACAGCACAGCGATTTACATGGCTAACCTCTCCGTGGCAGACCTCATCTTCGTGGCCTCCTTGCCCCTGCGGATCTACTACTACCACCACTCTGCAAATCGCTGGACCCCGGGCCGTACCTTCTGCCTTCTGACCTTCACCCTCAAGTACATCAGCATGTACGGGGGCATCTTCTTCCTGGCGTGCATTGGAATGGACCGCTTCTTTGCTGTGGTCTGCCCGTTGGCAAAGCGATTGAGGAAGGTACGGACAGCCAGGGCAATCAGCGTAGGTGCCTGGTGTCTTATCCTGGTCCTCAGCATTTCCCTACCATTCCTGCGTTTGATGGTTGCCACACGCCAGCAGCCCTGCCTGCCTGACCCTTCCTCCAGAAGGAACCGTCTGTTCATCCTGGTCATTCTCTTGCTAGTGGAAGCTGCCTTCCTCTTCCCCCTGTTCCTGCTCCTCTTCAGCTACTGCAGCATCATCAGGACCCTGCGCCAGCCCACCCGCCTTGCTCCGAGCAAGCCCTGGGAAGGGCGCACCATGAGAATGATCTACTCCGTCATCATGGTCTTCCTTTTCTGTTTCGCCCCCTATCACCTCAACCTCTTCTGGTTCACCCTCACCAAAGTAGAGCTTGTCCAAAACTGCACCTTGACCAAGATCAATCAGGCACTGCACCCTGTGGCACTTACTCTGGCCAGCATGAATTGCTGCCTCAACCCTCTCATCTATTATTCCTCCAGCAAGATGTTTCACAAAGAGTCATCCACCAGCAGTGGAAGCCAGTGAAGAGACTAGTGTTTATGTTAAAAGGTGGTTGTTAAAAATGGTCAGTGCACTTACGTTAGCACAGAGATCGACAGCACATATTTTACAAGTGAGTATTCATTCACTGTCCTTTCTACAACTTTATTCTCTCCTACGTCTCAAACTGTTCCGCATTAAAGGACACTGTGAGGAACTCTGTTCAAACCAGCAGCATGGCATTGGCCATTGAAGCCAAACCGGAATTGCAATTATATAGATAATATGAGTTATAAAATACTGGGGGAAATGTCTGTACTATTGTCTTGGCATTTTGTGGCCTTCAAAATGTTATCATTGATACAAATTGTATTGAAACAGCCAAGCATTTGCTTTTAGCATGCAGTACAAAAACAAAATCATTAAATGAACAACCAGTTTATTTTGGCTATGAATTCACCCTTTGAAGCTAGTATCTCATTCAAAAGTGAATTTGGTAGTTTGAAAATGTTTCAACAAAAAGATATACATTTATGTTTTACATCCCAAGTGCAAAGTGCAAGCAAGAGTACTTGGCTGTTTCTTGGAAGTGTTATTGTTGAAAACAGAAATCAGTTCATGTTCTAAGCAAATGACTGCCAGGAAATGAAGAAACAAGAACCAGCAAGTCCCAGCTTCACTCAGATGAAGAGTATTTTCCACATATCATTAGATATCAAGCGTTCAGGCAAAAAAAGCAGCAATTTCAGTAGAACGATTAATAAAATTAAATAGTATTAAAATTAGACCAATGATTCAACCACAAGTCAGTCTTTTGCTGTAAATGCATTTCGTTGTTCTTTTTTTTTTATTTGAGAAAGGATTTCAGTATTAAGATGAACTCCAATACTTTATAATTATCTGAGGTAAGGATTTCAATAAAGCTATTTGTTTGTTGCAACCGACTGTCCTTGTAAAATGGAAAGCGTGCACTATACATGTTTTCCCAGACAACAGTGATAATGAAGGATGGTAAAACCATAGAAGGTTAATTAGGTTCTCAAAATATTACACTTTTAAAAAGAGATTTTTCCCAAAGTGGATTCCCCAAGAGATTATATCCACAGAGGACTCCAGTGGCTTTTTGTGTCGTATTTTGTTTCTCGTACAAAAAGAAAATTAAAAAACAAAAAAAGGAATCCAGGACCAGTGTTGATTAAGAACACAGAAAATGTGAACCCAATGTTTTCCCCACTTTACATAGAATCAACTGAACTTTTTTTTTTTTTTGGAGAAAAGAAAAATAAACACACCAAATCACTGCCAAAGGAAAATCCATTGTTGTCCTTTCTAATACTGCATTGTGAGCATACAAATCTATTTCAACCTTCCTCCCCAACCTTTCAGGTTAGTTTCACAGTTTACAAGGCAACCCAGTATTTGCAACAATGTTGCTACGGTAATTAGTTAGTGTGTTTTTCTGAACAAGCATATGTCCATCCATCTGTATTTATATGGCACATCTGTACAGAGCAACTTGTGATAATCTGGGATACATGGAGGCATCTGTATGTACATCAGACTTTTATACAGTTGCATAACATGTATGGAGGTCAAGGCGAGATACTTTCATTATAAGGATACCTCTTCATTGATACATCACTGGTGGGGTTGTATGTCACCAATATACTTTTTTCTTTTTTTTATTGCTGTCACTTTATGTTGACTCATTCCAATGTTTGTTCTGAAAGCTGTTCCTACCTTACAGTACTTTGCATTTACATCTGACAGTGCGTCGTCTAGTAAAAGTCCTTGTGTAATGAATGACTGGTCCCTGCATCACTATCGTGTTGGTCTTTTCTCCTCCACTGTTCTTGTATACAGCCGAGACCAGACTTGGCTGTTCATCAAGAGGGAAGCTTATGTTTCCATACATATGCATCCACCCCTACTGTTCATATCTCAGTAATTTCTGATTGAGCCTTCATATTTTCAGTGTCATGTAATCTCCTTAATCTAAAGATACACTTCACTTCTTGTGACTAAATACCACGACCTCTGCCAACACCAATGATACAGATCCTTTTCATATGTTAATTTACTTCATGTTTACAAACTAGTCGGTCAGAAATGCCATTCCCATGTCTTATCCTTCTGCAGGTGAATCAATATTGAGTTTCAATTATCAGTTATACAGTGGATTATAGGTGAATAATTATTAATCCATACTGTACCACTTTCAAATAACCATTGTGAAATTTAGACCCTTGAACAATGTAATACAAATTGTATCTACTAGTTCAGGTGCACACTTGTTTTTTTTCACACAATTCTTAGAACAGTTAACTCGGCACATTTGGCACCTCCAACACCATTCAAAACCGCTTACCACTTCCTTTCAAAACCCAGTCACATGTGTATGCAGCACCCAACATAGACGGCTAAACCTTTACATTGTATGCAGTTAAGCGCAAGAGAAATCTTCATTTTGTGATCAAAAACAAAAGTATCTCAACAAACACCATTCACTCACTGTGTCACCTAGGATTTATAGAAAATTAAAGGCTTTAACACCCTTCTGTTTCAGCACTATATCGATTACATCTATTTGCACTCTACACTGCACTCAAACAGAACACCTGTATTAAAAAAGGAATTTGACTCGTGTCAGGACAATATTGTATTCCAAGCAAAACAGTTCATGTGAATCAAATCAAAAACAGATATTTTCCTGTCAAGCGATGCAATAGAATAACCCCACACAGAGGCTTTCTTACTCAAATATGCTTCGTAATTGGTGGCAATATTTTGGTTTTGTTTTATTTCTTGTAGCCCGACAGCAGTTAAATGGCAGTTTTCCACCATATGGGATAGCAGAAATGGCAGCAAACACACACAAAAAAGAAGAGTGTTTAACTGCTGGAGATAAGCATTGCCTTATAAATGAGGTTGTGTCCATTTGTTTGGAACCTCTTGGGATTGTTTGAGTATACAACATAGCAGCAAAATACAAGCATTTAGTCTGGAAAGCCCCAGCCCCACTGGAGGATTTAAAAATCAGTCCACCTCCTCTCACACATCCAAACCATGGGAATGGAACAACAAGATATCCTGGAGGAGTCTTGGAAACCTCTTTAAATGAGTCCCTGCTACAGTTCACCTTAAAAACCCATTTAAAAAGTGTCTGCACAGGTGTTAATTTTTTTTTTACTAAAATCTCAATAGCAGCTACCACTGTAGGATAAAAGACTTCTGGTCTGCTCCTCTCGTTTTCCTCTTTCCACAAAAGCCCTGTAATTAGAGGAAAGCCTGAAGGCCCAGCTTACCGATCTCCAGGCAATGGACTCCATGATGCGGTGTTCACATCTCTCCAGGTGCTTGATCATATCCCGCTTCAGGCTAGGCTCCACCTTGATGAAGCTCTCAATCACCTTGTAGAAATCAAAGGCCCTCAGCTCAAACACATCCAGTATCCATGGGAACGAGAGGTCTGTCTCAGACATGCTACAGCTCTTGAAAGGGCTCCCTGACAATGTCAAAAAAAGTGAATTTGTAATTTTTTTTTTATTTATTATATATATTATTATATATATATATTTTATATATATATATATAATATATATATATATATAACCTACCAACTTACTCTGTCAACTGAAGTTTTGGAAGGTAAATCTATTAATAAATACAATATTCTGTATTTGGAGAGTCAAATTGGAAAGGGAGAGCACAAGAGACTGAAAAAGGAAGATTAACAGAAAACAAAAAAAAACTGCAACAGCCTAGTACTAAAGGGAGGAGACTCTGTGAATGCAGTGGCTAACTACATCGAGAATAGCAACTTCCCAGATAATAATATTTAGGACAGGACTAAATGGCTGCGAAAAACACGGTTGGATTTTTTTCAGGTGGAAAATAAGAAAATGGAAGTTTTTATTGTAACCAAGTTTTTGTACAGCAGTTCAAAGTAACAAGTTAAAATGTAAGGCTGTAGTTATTGCATACCCCATAAGACACACACACACCAACTCATCCAGAACACGACACACTTGACAGTAATCCTTAGTAGAAGGAGCACTATTAGTCTTAAAAAACAACTAGAAAATGAATCATTCTGACTACAGTTAGTCAATGCCAAGGAAGAGCATCTTGAATTCTGGAGTGCAAAAGGAAATTGAAGAAAACTACTTACAGCCATATGTAGCCGTGACAACTTCCAAAGCACAGGCTAACAATGAGGTGTGGAAGGCATTGTTATTCAATAGTTTGCTGGAATTAAAAAAAACTCATCAGGAAAAAGGTGTGCTTTATTTTAATACAAATCAATCAATACACAATATACAAAACCTGACCTTGAGACTTGCCTAAAATTTTGTACGGACAGTCGCTCTTCCTCCTAAGAAAGACAGAATGAGAGAAAGATTAAAACATGTATACCCCATGAAGAAAAAGATAAACCCAGAAAGGTAAAATGATATTTGGGATATATTCTGATTGACTTACTGATTTCACCATTGACTCCATGACTCTGTAGTATAATCGGATACCAAGTGTGAACCTCTAGAGAATGAGACAAATAAAAGGATTTTAAACTAAACTATTTTCCTTATTAGTTTTACCTCAACCTTCAGCATTCCCTCAAGTTGTGGATAACTAATGCTTATTGCATTTTTTTCTAAGCCTCACAAAAGGTGTTGAAAGAAGAAATTGATGTAACCGTTTTTTGACAGACAGCAAAAGGTTGCTATAAAGAATCTTGCCAGACTGCTTGAGTTAAATTATAGAAGATAAAACCTAAAGTAGTTTTATACTGCCACTGCCATATGCTGGCTCCACCTTTGATATGTATTTTTTCACCGACGTAATGGTTAATGGTATGAACGTTAACGAAAGGTTAGGCTCTTTATAAGGCAATGCCTCAGCTAGAGATCTGGTGGGCACCACTATTTAATTAGGTGGTAATGGGGCACGTTACAGCGGTCACTGGTCAATTCAGTCAGTGACTGACGCTTATAGGAAGGATAAATTGGGCTTCTTTCCAGAATAAGGCATTATTTGCTCCTGGAACAAGAAAAAAGGCAAATGCAATGGGAGTTTTACTACCAGCTCCTAAAAAAAGCTGAAAACAATAGAAATCTTGTAAAGGAGCACTGCAGTATACTTGTTAAGTCATTCACTACCTGAGATCCAATTTCAGCACAGCCTTGTCCGACAGCTAGTGCAAACCTGTCACTGAAAGCCTTTCCCAGACACTCCACCCGCTTGGCGATGTCTACTGAAGGATTCACTGTGCAGTTCTGAAAACAGCAATGAAAATACATTACCATCTTGCCACTTCATTAGTTACAAGTAAAAAGTCTGAAGATTCAAACAGTAGTATTCATATTCGTATTTGTACTCAAATGTCAACATTGACAAAAGTAGACTGTTTTCAGGTTAACACTGCATGCCAGGGACAAAAAGCTAAACAAAGAACAGACATAAATATTTACCTCTTTCAGCACGAAGTAGCTTTGCAAAAAGACGACACCACTGTAACTAATTAAATGATCATTAGCCTTTGGAATTCCTTACCACCTCTGGTCAGACAAGCAGTCTGTCCCAATTCTTTAATCTCATTTAAAAACATCTGTTTGAAAAGGCATTTTGCATTGCCTTAAGGGTGTAAATTGATTTTAAATAGCTGACTAACAAATACAAATGTTTTGTATTAATCGTAAAACTATTCGTTTTTAATCATATTGCTCTGCTACAATGTTTTCACCCCTCTGAGGCAACCTGGCCTTGAAAGGCACTATATAAAGGTGCAATGTGGTTGCATTGCTTTTCATTACTTTGCGGGTTAGCTGTCAATATATTAGGGGTCCAATTAAAGCCAGTTCAGCTCGCTTGTCCCATACCTTTCCACCACTCCCACCCCCCCATCCAGTCCTCTCTTCAGAGAATATAGATCAAACAAAGCATCCTGGAATAAATTACACATATCATTTTCACTGTGTGGTCCCTTATCTTTATTGACACAGGAAACATTATCATTTGACTATTTTAGTTTTTTCCACCCATTGAATAATGTCCTACAAGATACATCTTGCAGGTATTACCTAAGAAATTGCAATGTTTGACTTGCAGAAACCATTGTTTTTTAGGTTGCTAAGCAACCAGGAGTTGCCTAATGAGTCACTTTTTTTTTTTTTGCTTAATGATTCTGCATCTGCTTTAAATGAAACCAATTAACACTGTCTACCTGATTCAACTTTACAAATGGTTTGCCTTTACCTGAAGCAACAGATGTACTGTCACCTATTAACAAAAGCACATTACTAAATAAGTAATTGGTTTATTTACACCAAGCCTGTACTGTATCTAAAGGGGTAAGGGGATTAAAGAGACCATGGGAGATGCAATTCTTTAAAAACTGCAAATCAACCCCCTAGTTATTTGACAGATTTATATAATCAACTGCTAGCATTCTGGATTTTTTTTAAATCTTTTTTTTTTTTTTTTATCTGTGGGGTATCCACCTAGATTGCATCAAACACTTCTTTTTTTGGAGATTAAGATCTGTGTAAGCACATGGCGATTTCCCAGTGTGTTAAAACACTCAGGTTTCTGATAAAAAGCACATTCATAATTATTAACGATTAAGTAAAGTAAAACTAGAATGGGATTACAATGCAATGGACAGGAATTGGCTTGCGATTCACATAACTAACCGTTTACATTAACTACAACCAACTTACACTGAAATACCTCTTCAAGTTCTCGGAAGGTTTGTCGCTGGCAGAGTTCAGGATAACCTTCAACTGCTGAATGGAGTTCATGGCGGCTCTGTAAGGAGAGACAGACTAAAGCATTAGTTCAAGGCAAAGCTGGCTTTGCAAAGTGTACACATGAACACAGAGTCAGTGAGCCACAGTTTTCATATGACTTACTATCTAGGTTACAGAAGGGTACTAATTATTCCGGTTTGTTACTCTGGGGTCAAATTGTATTTAAACATCAAACAAGGCATGTAGGTAGACAGTGGTCACACCTTAACTTACAGGGGATAGTCTAGCATTTGGATACTTCAGAATTATGAATGACTGAATAGATTTCCCTTTGGTCAGATTAATAGCAAAACAAACCAGTATTTTGCATGTCGCGTAGCTTAAAATAACTGAACTACACTGAAATGTTCTTCCGTTTAATAAAATGTTTGTGTGAAATGAAGAATATGCTGTGAAAACACGTGGTATATTGGGATTTCAAGCTTCAAATGAAGCTGAACATATTAAGCTGTTTTTTTAAGTGCAAATTGTTTTCTGTTGCATTTGATCTCTCCGATCCTTTTCTGAAGAGTTTAATTACAAGCCCTTGTTCCAGTGGCAGCTGTTAAAACATGGAGATGAATGATTCATTGTGGAAACATCAATACTAACTGAGCATTACAAACACACAGATACACAAATCATAAAACAGTCATAAAAGTACTGTGCAGGGCCTGTTGCTAACACTGTAAAACCCTACACGTCGCAAATTTCAATTTCATACTTACCTCAGGCTTAATAAACCCAATTTGAGCACGAAGAAGTCGTGAAAGGACTGCCCCCAGTAAACATAAAAAATTAATTTGAGACACCAAGGTTACATTTTCACCTTCCAACCTAGCACTTGCCTGAATACGTGAATTACCATAAACCTTAATTATTTTTAATGTTGAGAATATATATTAAAAAAAAAAAAAACACCATGGAGCATAATTTAGATCTTTTATTTATCATCATGAATCATGTAAAATGAAAAATGTCAATTTCGAAATGCCACATCTTATTCAAATTTGTGCGTTTTTCGCTAAGTACGTGGAAAACTGCAAAAGCTGTATGCAATTCAATATGTTAAACGTAACATTATTCTGCAGGTTTCATTTGACTTTATGAAGCAAAATTCTACAGGGAGATGCAAAACTTTTGGCCATAGCTGTACACAAATACTGAGGGTAAATAGTACCAAAGGAGTTAGTACTGTGTATTTGTGTTTTTTTTTTTTTTTTTTTTTTTTTTATTTTGTGGATGTACATCAAAGCTGATTGGCAGCAAATGCCTGAGTGAAAAGATGGAGGAGCTGTGGACAACAATACCTGGTGTTTATATAGGACTTAATACCAACATATGTTTCTTTTCTGTGAGACTCTGTATAGTCTCCGGATACTGTTCCAACGTTACTTGAGCCTTATCTAACATGCACTGCTAACTGCTGGCTGTGGCTTCAACGTTTCATGTTATCATCAAGTAGCATCAGTCCAAGAAACTGTGCGAGTTCCTTAGTGGTTTTCTTGTTTTTACTTTATTATTTAGTGGCGCTACTTTATTACACTATCAGCATGTATTTATTTTTAATCTGGAGGTGGCAGTCATAGTCAAATGTCATGCTAGGACCTAAAAAAACTGCAAAGATGTAGGCATTTACTAACACTGTACTGTCCAAACCACATCAAATGGAATGTTATTGCTCTTAAGCTTTTGTGATGGACCAAGTGTCACAGTAACTGACTAAGAACCATCTTATCTTCAGCAACACACTCATAAAGACTTAGTAAAATCAGTTTGTTAATGTCATTTTATTTACCATACCAATGGCAACAATACCTATACCATCTGTATACTGCTGCCCCACTATAGAGCTGCAGGTAGTGGAACTAGCATTCACATGGTCAATAGGGGCCCAAGAAAGTATCGCTGTGGTACACCATAACATAAAGGTAACTGAACTGAAACGAAGAACCAGCTTTATTATCTTAACCACATCAGGCTGCTCAAGCAATGCTCTCGAAATCTATTTTGGTTACGGAACAGAAGTAAAAATCATATTAACTGTGAAACAAATATTTTTACAACAGGTAGAATTGAAAAGGACTGGTTTCACAGACCCATTTTCTATATTTGACAACAACAGTTTTTGAGCTTTTTGACAAAAGCAGAATAATTTCCATCTCAAAATGTGCTTCTCTTTAAAACACCACAGCACTTTCTGTGTGTACAACACAAGAATATGTTTGTTGGAAAAATGACAACCACCTCAAGTTATTTAAGTCTGGTCTCACCAAGAGGTTATTTGTACTTTACACATGGCAAACCATCAGGTGTGCTCAGTATTCACAGCCTACCTGACTGGTGTTTGGGGAGGAATCCCAACAATCTCCTCTTCAAAATGATTCTTCCTGGGAGTTCTCTCCAGCTCCGACCTGCAGAAAAAAAAAATAAAAAAAATTAAACTCTGCTACTTTACAGGATTTTTGTTGTTGTTTGTTTTGTGTTTTTTTTATCCAACTGCACACACCCCCGTTACAGGGATACAGCTGAGGTGTTTGTAGAAGATTAATCAATATTGTGCTGAACATAAATGTATAGACACTGACATTACTGCCTAACCAAGAAACATTACAATTGGATAAGAGGTGCACTGGACTTATACAACGCTCAAGATTGCCTTGATCACATATTCCGTTTGTTATGCAGCTATAGTACAGCTCCAGCCCAAACCATGCAGTTACATGTCCTTGTAGTCATGCAGGTATACTATAGACCTAGATGAAACCTGCCTGCATCACAACTGCATTATTATTAGATGCAACTTGGTTCACATCAAACACATCTCGATTCTGTTACTAAAAGTTCCATATCCGAAACTTCAGTCCTTTTCAAAACCAGGAGATAGAAGGAACCATACACTTCATATCTAAAGCTCTGTATAAATTAAATAAATATGCAGCATCTTTTGGTAGCCTCAGTAATATACTGCAATTGACTCGCCTTTAGCGTGTGTTTATTAATGTTGAGGCGTTTAAAAATCTGACGTGCGACATAGGGACGGGAAGGCACTCTAGCCTTTTTACCGAGTGAGAGAGATAATGAATACAGTATGCTCTTTTAAAGTTTGTTTTCAGAATTACATTTACTATAGGTGAAGCCTAACAACCCTGCCCCAGCTCTACAGGTTTAATGAAGCAGTCCTTAAGATTTTTTTATTAGATGTAGCAAGACCCCACACAGTGTCTTCGGCGTAGCATGTAAGTGCCATTGTAGGAAAAATAGACAACACCCAAGTCAAACTGAAAACAATGTCTTAAAAACAAACAGCAGCAAAACAAAATGGGATGTATGCTAAATCCTTTAAAAATGTAAACAGAAAAAATGAGGGACGTGTCGTACAATTTTATAATATTTAACCCTTTAACGTTGCAGACAGGTGTTCAGATATATGAAAAGGTAACCCCACTTGAAACTGAAGTAAACTAATCCAATTCACCAATATGTATATTATGCCCATTTTTTTCAATATGCAAGACACTGAAGCTATTCAATCAGTTATTTTCTGTAAAGTTACTTTGTGTTAAGAATTAGAGAGCTACACAACCAATATCTTAATATCCCAATATACTTACACATCAATCTCAGCAGGCTGAAGTGTTTCATCATTGTCCAGGAACAACCTGGCATCAATATCCTTGTTCTTGCGGTAAAGTTCTTCATACTGTTTAGAAAACACCTCCACCTTAAAACAAACAGGTGCAATTATATTTTTGCCATTTAAAAAAGTGTGTGTTTTGTGTTACCCTACCTCACTTCTTTATGCTTGAAATCATACTGAATGGATCCGAGTTATGTTGCTCTATAAATTCAGAGAATATATCATTTTTCAGAATTACACAATCTGGTTGCCATGTTATTTGTAGGTTTGTCCACTCTACAACGACACCATCATGCAGAGATGAAAAGGTTACAGACTAATAGAAACAAAAATGCAAGTTTAAAATCCAAGAATTACATTTCTTATAATTGGGCTGGACCGTTTAAGCTATAATATATATATATATATTTGATGTATTCTGACATACAATAGGACACCTGCTTCAGTACTACAATTCATGCATTCATCAACCTCACAATAAATTTATAAAAAAATATGTACAGCAATAAGAGTACTTCCAGTGTACTATTGTCATTAAAAAGCATTTGGCACATACATAGTTAACGTACACTAGCAGATTTGCTTTGTGTTATAAAAAGACTGTTAAGCAAAAATTAAAATGGCATAGGTTGTGTTTTGAAGCCAGGCATAATTTGACAGCTACAGTGGACACAGCCTACCCAAGCTTGCAATTAAGGCTTTTGTACTGCCAACTGGCTTTATTAATATTATTCATGGTTAATGAGCTGAAAATATGTTGATTCACAACTTGCTTTGGAAACAATAGATACACTTCTGCATCCTGGTAACTTAGGACATGTGGTCTGATTGCAGATAGGAGTAAAACAAAATGTAAATGAAGAAACAGAGGTGGAGCCTTGATTAACACTCCTTTTAAAAAGTGCATTAGAAAAAAGTACCTAAACGTGCAGTGCCTGTATAAAACCTGTGTACTGTGTATAAAAACTGTGTACTTCAGAGGGTGAGGTATTCAAATATTAAGCTTTTAGCACAATATTTAAATGTATATTGGTTTTGCAGTACACTGTTGATAACACGCCATACTGTGTAAAAGCTGGCTTTGAAAAACTGTTTATTTACCTCTGGAATCCCTTGTGCACCTGATAAACCAGCAGAATCCAGAAAAGGCATGAAGCTAGTTAAATAAACATTTTTGACCTGAAGAGAAAGAAAACACACAATCACAGTAGAAAATGGACTGAAATAATCTCATAAGCTGTCAGAACAGATACTGTGCATTAATGTGTACTGATCTAGGCTTTTTATCAGCAAATCACACAAAAAAATCACAAGGCTTGCACATAGTTGTGCCTTAGTTTCAGGTTGGTTGTATCATTTGGTATATGCTGCAAACTCAAAAATGTGACAACCACAGCTTTTCTGTAATATGGGAGTTAACAATTCCTGTTTACTTGTTACTACTTTCATGTAAAATGTAAGTCAAGGCTAAAAAATTATGAATTTTCACATTTTCATTAAGGCCCAGGGATAGCTTGCAGCAATGTTCTTGAAACGGGTTTTAGAATGATGGTCTTACAGCAGAAAATACACTGGATGCCACTGTACAACCTCCCTTTTCCTGTTACAAACTGCCCATCCAATAACGATTCACAATTTAACAAACTTTTCCAAAAGCGCATTGCATATCGTGGAGAACAGTTAAACTCTTGTAGTTGTATTATTATTGTACAATTAATTTTACAACACATAAAAGTGGGGGGTCTGAGGCCTGTTAGAAATGTATTCCTGTGCATTTCATTAAAATGTCCTTCTAAAGTAATGCAGCATTCTGCTTAAACTCAATCTCTGATGTAGGCCAGCACCATAGTTTAGCAATGGTCATGTCTATTTTATCATAAAGCAGTTATTATCGCTTAATTACATGCAGACTTCATTACATTCCCAAAATGACTTATTTTAAAATGTTCCTTTTTTTGGTGTGTGTGTGTTGAAAACAGTTTATAAAGATTTTGCTTAAAAGTGGTTATTTGGAAAATTGAAGTGTGGTAACAAGTCTGTTATTGACCTTTTTAACTGCTTTTGGGGTTTATTTCTTGAAGGATTTATATTGTTTAATAGTGTGTTCATTTAGGTTGGGGAACTTTGACTTTGCGCCAGGTCACTCATTAAACTTTATAGAAAACCACATGAAGCACAATATCTAAAATAAAAATAAATAAAGTGACCCAACCCATGCCATTCTTTGTTTGAAAGAAACAGAAATGCAGGCACAACTTATTGCTGTGTTTAAAAATAACTAAATAAATGGCCACACCCAATTAAAGAGCTACAGATAATGCTCATGCTGTACATGTAGCTGCTAGTTTAATAACCAGTCATGAGTGAGCTGGCACAGGCCACTAAACCAGGTACAGGCCGTGGCAAGTAATGGTCGTTGGAAAGTGGGCGAGCTTTGTTATAGTTTGTCACCCCATATACTGTAAGCTTCTGAATCCTATCTTATGAACCCAATGCAAGACTTGACATTACATTTAGTGTGCCACCTGTATGCGGTCTAAATGCCTTTGGATTTCTGAATTAGTAACATATGGATAACATCTGGCACACCACAGTTATTTTGGATTGACTTGCTTATCAAAAGATTTTGAAGCGGTGATGATTGGTTACCTTGTCTATGCAAGCTATTTAGTGAGCCAAGGGTGTAAATGGACAACCCCAGTGATTAGTCATATAAAAACAATAAAAGACACAAGTCTGACTCATTTGCAATGGCCCTCTGAACAACAATGGCTTCTTCTGGAAATTCATTGCTTTCCCACCCCAGCTTTGCTTTTCCACACTTATCTATTTTGAGAACAAAGAAAGGAAAGGGCACTGTGACTGTACAGCCCCACAATTAGAACGGTATCCCTTGCAGGCAGGCCTCCCTGACGTAACAGAGGAATATAGGTTTTGAATGATTAACTAGCTGTCTGCATCCCACCAAAACCAGACACTAAAATGTGAAAGTCAGACTCTAACATAGGTGAAATGTGTTACCAAACTTAACAGGAGGGCTCTCCTTCATTTCTTTATTTGTGAAGATACAGTAAATAAGATCTTGTTTTCACCCAGTGTGGTGTCCTGGAGGCTGCATGTCTGCTATGTGACAAGGACATTCTTCAGCACAATTTATTGAATGCATCATAATTTAGATTGAGGCTGTCTGTCACTTTTGAATATATCTACAGAATGTGGTCTATGGAGGAGCCATGTCTTTTTGTCCTTATGTCACACTTTAAATAAATCTAAAGAAAATCGTCAATTCAAATTATGTTAAAACTTGATCTGACCAATGCGGCAAAACAGGTTTTACCTACAGCCTAGAGGTGGAGCTTTATTTCAGCTGAAAACAATTCCCCGGACACAACAAGCTTGCAGCCAGCATGATCGTAAAGAAACATAAAACAAAGGTCTTTTTAAAAGTGGACAAAAAAAACCAAAAAGATGGTCACAACAGGCTGTAAAGACCCACCTCATCTACGTTACATTCGTTCTCCTTGCACAGGGTCTCCATCACCCGCAGGTCTGTATCTGCTGGCTTTGGTGCAAAGCGTGCATTCCTGCCCTGGCTGCGCCGAGTCGTTCTTGTCTGGGTGGGCTGCTTCAGCCCATTCACAGCAGCTTCTGTTTGAAACCAAATAAATCAAGTCAAGAGTGCTATAAAAAGTGGATCTGTTTTGTTAGACACTTATTGATGACATATCTGGGCAAGTCTGGGCAGCCATTTATGAGGAATGCAACTCGGGGTGGGGGGGGGATTTGCAGTGTTTGATGTAAATAAGTTCCATTACTTCCTATAGGAAAGATAGTTTTGGTTCTTGCATCTACGCAGATGCAAATTGAACTGAAATGACTGGAACCCTGTAGAATGTGGAGCTTTACATGAAAAAGTACCCAGGGGGAAATCATAACAGTATCAGTGGCCAGACAAGGATGACATATTCTGGAAAATGAGAACATGCTGTGCAGTCTTCAATGCCCTTACTTCACCTTCCACAGAAACTACAAGGGGAGATTGTGATGCCAGTGACATTGATTGGTATGACACGTGTTCTCCCTCACTGTTTCTGTGTAATTCTCATGTCTTCTTATCACCTAAATATTCTTCAGACAGGGTATGTAATTAGATTTTTGTGTTTTTAGCAAAAATTATTAATGTAAATTTCAATAACGTAAAAGTGTAATTGAGTTTCTTTTCCAATATGTGTTTTTGAAGTCTTCATTTCCTAATTATTTTTTTTTTTGAATAAAATGTTTAACTAAAAAAAAGATTTGAAAATACAGCCAGTGTCTTTCCAAGTTCAATACCAGTCGCTTCATTATAGGGTCTTCCACTCAAACAGTCACCTAAGATATACAACAGTTGAACGGTCGGACACTTCAGGAGTAAGCTTAAAAACTAGGAAAATGTGCAGCAGGGGTTAAAGTTTGTTCCAAAAATACAAGGTTTTTTCTTTTCCCTTTTGTGAATACAGTGCTTCAGACTTACTGAACGGTCCCTTCAGCAAAGCAGGGGGCGACAGCTTGATAAAATACTCAAGGACGCAGAGCAGCAGTTGAAAGGAGATCACTAGGTCATCTTCCATCTGCAGCACTTTTCCTGAAACCAAAAGAAAAAACAAGGCGTTCGTCAAAACAATGGCGATTAACTCTCAACTGTCCACAGGGGAAGGATAGGCACTTACACAAAGGGAGCTTAAGGGTGTGTGCAAGGCTTGTGCATCCATAATTAGACTTCAAAACACACACAAGCAGCAGCAAAATAGCACAGCAGGCAGGCAAGCAGGCAGGAAATCCCTTTTGTGAAATGTCAAGACATGAGGCTCTTAATACAGGGTAAAGATCCTTCTAAAAATTGCACAGTCATGAACATTTACCATCTCCATTTACCACCATTTACAGGGCTCAAAATTAACGGCAGCCACGTGCCCTTCAAAGTGTTTGGCTCCAAACAATAAAATGATGACGTGATTTGGTTAAGACGCAGCTGTAACTAAATTGAATATGTTTCAATTACTGTTCTCCCCTTATTTTAGTTTCCTTATTGTTAACATTACGAAACCAAAACGGTAGGAAATACTATTCTACATTGTATTAGTGTTTATTATGATTATTTGCCTCTTGTATGATAAAGAATCGTTTTTGTTTTTTCATTTAATCCATAAATGCAACACAGCGACTCAGCACTATGTATGTAGGGGATACATTTACTTACATTGAGACTTTTCTCTGTTAGCATGCTAACTGTCACCCGATTTTGACTTACAGTTTTTCCTTTTTTTATTCTGAATTTTAAAATGTTATTTGCTTTGTTGAATGCGTTTGGCATGTTCTTAGAAACTACTAACTGGATATAAAAATACAGTAGCAATAATAATAATAAAAGAGGACTGGATCTTGCTGTGTGTATTTCAAGTAAAGAAATGGTCCATTAGAGAAAAAAAAAAAAACTAACTCAGAGAACCTAATTAAGAAAATTAAATGTTTGCAACCCAATTTAATGCTTTTAATAAATTATTGATGGTTTTTTGAAAGAGAATGCTTCAAAAAAAACACAGGAAACTGTAAAAACACCACCAAACAGTTCTGTGCATCTTTTTTTACTACCTCTACGCCTTCATCTTCCCAATGAGGTTTCTTTAGATTCTATACATGTAAACTCTTTTCGCCGACTTGTGTTACAGTCAAACAGTGCAACAGCAGAGCAGCAGCTCTAAGGTCTTATCTCATCTATGTGCACAGTCCTTCAATTCAAAACTAAAAACACTGAATTGAATACTTTGATGTCAATGGCAACAAATACAACTATAGCAACACCTAAAGGATTTATTGATTTTCTTAAAGCAATGGACTGGTTCAGTTCAAGTTATCAAAAGGCACATACAGCACTGGAAGCCTGGTTATTAACAAGCATCTCAAAAAAATCCATAAATACAAGATTATAGCAGTATTGTGAAAAAACGAAATATTCTGTGCGTAGGCATATATAAAAATGTTTGATTGGTCCTTGATTACCCCCAAATTGATACCAGGAGGTCCACGGTTCTAATCCTCGCTCAGCCACTGACTTACTACGTGTGACCCTGCTCCTTCCTTTGCATGAGACTTAAAACTGATGTCCTATTGTAGTAACTCTGCAGCAGCAGAAATTCATAGTTCACCCCCTAGTCTTTAAGTTGCTTTGGATAAAATCATCCGCTAAATGACAAATAATAATAATAATAATTCTGATACTCTCAACTGGTGATAAATAGCCTAAACAAATGTTATCACAATTGAAGCATGCAACTGTACAGAACCAAAACTCTATAAGAGGTTTAAGATTGTTTAATACTGAAATGGACTGCACTTGAAACACATTACAATTAGCGAGCTACCGATGCTTTTACAGCATGCGCCTCATTCAGAAAGATGTCCCATTGGAATTATTATTATTATTATTATTATTATTATTATTATAATAATAATAATAATAATAAAAAAAAACTCTCTCAGAAACCTTGGCGGAAGGGTTCTCCAGTGGCTCATCAAGTAAAGAGAGGACTGTGCAAGTGCAAGATCAGCCAAACGATCAGAAATTTGGCGATCTTGGTTAGGGACCCACAATTGGCCTTTGTTTGGTTCACCACATTATGCACCAACAACCCCTACTGGTCAGACTCTTTACACTTCCCAGTCTGGGCTGTTACTCAAAAGCTTCAGGGTAAACTTAACATCTATTGCGCTGTTCAGTGATTTCCTTGACAGCAGCAACAGAAGTGACCTACTGATCTTCAGTGCTCCTGGTCAGTAAGAGGGGTTGCGGCAGTGTGTCGAAATATCAATTGGGGAAGAACAACAACATTCAAAAATACCACCTTGGTGGCCAAGTTACTACCTTACCTGATGCCTCATTATTCCACCTTGCTGGAAAACGTCAGTTACACTCACTAACCTTTTGCCAGCAGAAAAAGGATCCAGCACCTTCTAATGATTGATTTTGAATCTGTGTTCAAATTTTCTCTGGAAAAGAAAAACAATGCAATCAATGTAGGTTTTTATCTCCTTTTAACACTATGAAAGCTTGTGTACATCTTGCAACACCTATGTTACTACAATGAAATTATATATATATATATATATATATATATATATATATATATATATATATATATAAAAGGTATAAACCACGACCGCTTTTAACATGGCTACCATTTGTGGGAAGAAAAATAATTTAAATAATTTAAATTAAGACAAAACCCAGAAACTGTTACTGTGTATACATCCGCAGTGTAATATAGTCCCAAATTTAATTTAATTCATTGGTTGTTTATTAAAAATAAATTGCACATGTTAGATTATTGTGAATTTCTGCATCAAAAGTGCCATCTCACTAGAAACTGGAGGACTGGATACAAGTTGTGACGATGCCCAGAGTTTCAGATGATACTAAGAAAGTCGGACAGCAGCTGCAATGGAGACTGAAGCTGGATCTTGAGGCGAGTTTGTGAACTCGTTATATGCGGGGCACACTATTCTAGTACATTTTCATCCTTTTTGATCTCAAAATATGTTTTTGTTAGTTGTCGGCACCCTCGCGTCCAAGTCGTACCAGATTACGTGGATGATCGAACCAGACTTTAAGCACCAATCCGACCGCGGTGTCGGGACAGTATCTCAGTTTCCCGCAGATGCTTAAAATCCAGGCCGGTAATTCGGGGGGGTCGTGTCTGACCTTGTCGTTACTTGATTTTATAAGAGATTTCCAGACCGACGGGAATACATTGTTACTGGTTTTAAACTCGCTGTCAGCAGTCTACTGTTAAAATATGTATTTAGTCCAGCTCAGCGTTATAAACCTGGAGAAATGAATACTGGTCCTCAGTTGAACTTCCTGCACTGGCATAAAATCCCCTATGTTGTTGAGATTTTTTGGACTTATTTCCATAAAATGAATGTCCATATTTTTTTCTTTAAGTACATTAACCAGCCCATGCTGTAGTTTTTTTTTTTATTTATTTATTTTTTTTTCAATCTTTGTTTTCTTCTATTTCATTTAGCTGTTCCTCATCTACTGTGGTGTCTGTTCTTGTTGGTGCACTTATTTTATTTATTTCAGATGGACTGCTGTCTTCACTCAAAGTTGGTGTTGTACCAGTTATGTGAATTTTCATCCCCAAATATATTAAAGGAAGTGAAATGCCACTCAATTTTGGCTGTGGTTTTCTAACTAATAACAAATAAAATGGCAGGCTGTCATGGAATTTAGAATGTAGTGGTGCGTAGCGATTTATTTAGTGTGAAGCAGCTCATTAGTATGCAAGCAATGGTATACGCTATATATACGCATGGTCACATGATGCTGTTTAACCAATCAGAGGTGGTTATTTTTCCAAGTCGTGTTTTTTATATCTATATCTATTTTTTTTTTTTTATTATTAATTGTTTTAAAAAGGTGGTAACTGCAACATAAATGATCAGCTAAATTCCAAATAACAGTTCAGCCAGGCTACTGTTACAAACCACCTGTGTCAAGTGTTCTTTAGCCACAAATAAATCACTTTACTATGGAAAAAACACCACATGACCACTTCTTCAGGACATTTGTTGCAAGTTTTAATTTACTCTATACTTTGGTATCCGTGATTTCCATTACATGAGAGTAGATGTTGAACTTCATGCCGATTTGAACTCAGCTCTCGCTAAGATGAGCACCAACTAAGACGTAGCTTTGCAGTAAACTAATGTGATCCATCTACATCTCCACCCATTTGCGCTGTTTTCCATCTGACGATGCAGATATCCTTCTGTCTGGTGTTGATTGCTGAAGTGTAATGCTGGCTCCAGGGATCAGCTCATTTTGCCTCCCCAGCACATCAGCACACACAAATGCTGTGATGCTGGCTCCGGGGATCAACCCAGTGTGGTCTCCTCAGTGCATCAGCATGACAACCGTCTGGATTGAGCCAAGAGGGTACATATCTGGGGTCTTCAAGTTGGATACTCAGACTCAAATGCATATGTTTTTAAATACATGCCGTTGTCACAGGAAGTTGGTAGACCACGAAAAAAAAGTAGGCAACGCATTTACTGCGCATGCACGGATTTCTGAAATTAAAAGGGAGGGTTCACGGCGCTAGCTGTCATTTGCTATCTGTGAATCGCTGAACACCCTGTATATCACTGTTTTTATTTTAAACTGGTTACCATAGTTGTGGAATATAGCAAACTGTTTTAAACTTAAATGTAGTCCAAATCTTTATTGAAAGCTACATTTTACAGGAAAAAACACTACTTATGTACTACAGATATAAATCACATTGTTTTTGTGGTACAAATATGAAGCCAGAAGTCAATAGAAAGAGAGAGAACCTCACTCCGTTGCGCTCCAAAAATGTTTATCTTTAATTCATAAAAACCACGTTTCAACATAAAAGTGCCATCGTCAGAGCGTAGGGTTACAGAGTTGAACACTATTACGGTTATAAAGAGCAGGTGAATTATTTTGTATATGTGACTAATCATGAATTAATTGTGCGATTCATTTATCTTAATGTGTAATCATTTTATAAAAATTGAACAGGAATTTGTATGACATTTATTTTTTTATATAATATAAAAAACCAACACTTGCTTACAGTATGATTAGAACAACATCTAAGCAAAAAGTAAGGGTTTGAGTGCTAAAAACAAATGTAATTAAATATTCAAATGCAGCCATTTGTTCTAGAATAAACAATAAAACCATATTATTTGAACAGTGTGAGCAATCTAAAAATAAATTAAACATGAATTTACTTTACACCTAGATAGATAAGATGACAAACGTTACAAAAAAGCTTTTGTTTTTGTTTTTGAAAAAATAAAGGATGGCATTTCGGTCCTGTAATCTTCACTGTATCAATGAACACTCTCTTTAAATTCAGAAATTCGCACATGTGCTATAGAGACGATACCTGCTTTTTTCATGGTCTACAAATTTCCTGTGACACCACCACATCAAGTAGATAACTCACTGAAATAACTTACTGTACATCTGGAGCCTCCATGTAGATTTTTGTACAAGTCCTAAAAGAAAAAATAAAGTTTTGTGTAAGTACATTAATTTTATTTGCTTTGTATACAACAGTCCATCATTAATACTCTCTCTCATTCATAAGTAATTATATATATATATATTAGATATATATATATATATATATATATATATCTATATATATATATTATATACACAACACACCACATACACACACACTGTG
>NC_054563.1:7454604-7456240 GCF_017654505.1 Polyodon spathula | reverse complement strand
TTCGTTGTTTTGCAAAGGGCTGCATGCAATGTCTGCTCAGACGAGCAGTCCCAGCACTGAGGTGACACAGGGGTTTGACCTGCTCTGTTCTGGACCTGGGCCGATTCAGCCCTCTACTCCTCATTGGAAAGGATTGAAGCCAACCCAAAAAGTAAGATTATGTATTTCAATATAAATATTGTTATATCTATACATGATGCATGCATTTTACAATAGCAATTCCTATCTGACAAAGCACATAAGTAATTTTGTTGCAGTATTGTATAAAATCTGAACAGACTCAAGCATTGCTACTTTGCATCTAAGAAACATCTACAATTCGTATTTAGAAAGAATCTCATGCTTTACCGACTGAGCTAGCCAAGCTGACTGATTGATGTTTCTTTCACTCTAACCAACTGAGCTTATTATTTGACAAAATACTGTAAGTGACAACAACAGTACCCAAAGATTCCAAATATAATCCACTGGACGTCGCCAGAAACACCTTTGATGACACAAAGTCATATGACACCAGCCCTAAGAATGTTATAACAGATTCCTTGTCGCTTAGAAACAACTGCAGAAGGTCTGGATAATACAAGGTAATAATAATAATAATAATAATAATAATAATAATAATAATAATAATAATAATAATAATAATAATAACACAAAAATGGTCATTGGGTTATTTAAAATGAATGGTCTCATCTGGAACGATTGGATCTGTACCAGTTATACAGTAAACACGGCCTTGTTTTTTTCTGGCACTCTCCTGTTTGTGAGAGAAGCAGTAGCCTGTGTCAGATAGTCTCACAGTGCTTTCCACGATTTAACATGCATTTAAAAAGAGACAGAGTATTGGAATTAATCGAAACTTTTACAACTTTTATCAAACTGAGCAGAAAAATTTTATACTTTGCATGAATATTTGGGAGAAAAGAAAACAGATCCATCTGATTTGCAGGCCTTCCAGAGTCTTTTGTTTGATTCTCTGCTTTAAAGGTAAAAAAAGGTGCCCATGGGTTTGTATTGATTATTTGACAGGCATGCCGAAATATGCCTTGTAGGCCTCACACATCTTAGCAGAAGCTTCCTATGAGTACTTTATTCGCTCTTGTCTTGATAAATTGGCCGCAGACACAGCAAAATGATTCTGCCAGATGCTTGCTCTCTTGATGCCATCTCAGAAAAATGCAGATATGCTATCTAATTAGGCAGCTGGAACTAAACTGAACTGGGTTAATGTACCAACAAAAATGTATTTATAAAACATGTATTTATTTATTTGTGAAAAGTTCCTGCATAAGATTACTCCAAGATTGTCAATCAGCACCAACCCTAGACAGAGACTTTGTCTGGACCATAGATTAATATAAAATCCCACTGGGGGTCGAACGGAAGGCTTTCTTTGTGTAAAGCAGATAATAGCCATATTCTATACTTTTGAGGCAAAAGCAATTAGGACATAATCGTCTATATACATCCAGATAATTACAAAAAAATGAGTCAGACCCTTCGACATTGTCTTTTTAAAAACTAAACCTGCCAGCCCAATTACAGGCTAACACTGATTAGTGTTAATAAAGAGGACTGAAAATTGATTTCAAATAGGAGACATTCCATAAAGGAAACTAACTGTAATTTGCAAAGC
>NC_054563.1:7441172-7454104 GCF_017654505.1 Polyodon spathula | reverse complement strand
GCCGTGTAACATGTTTTAGTGGCATCACAGAGTAATGTTTATTCCTTTGAAAACTCCTTGTAAGAGCCACTGCATTTTCTTTGTAAAGATTTCATCTTCAGGAAGTGATTAATTATCCCGTTAGACACTAGTTTGTAATGGATAGCAAGCGTGAAGTCTAGTACCTTACCTAATACTCATATTGGTTGATCTGACACATAATCTGGATTCTGCCTTGCTGTGAAGTGAAGGAAGAGTACAAAGTATTTTCCATTAATTTGCTTTCAACATGTGTAAAATAAAAATGTAACATGCTGAAAGCTTTGCATCTGAATTAGTGGCAGTAATTATTTACTATCATATTGCAATAACTTGGTAATAACAAATTATGGGTTAAGCATATTTCTGACATACTAAAAATCTTTTTTTAATTTTTTATTATATGCGTGGACTCCCAATTGAAGATAAAACTAACTTATATCATATAGGACCTGAACTTAATCACTAGAGTATTGCTATGTAATGCATATATTATTCATAGTTGTTTTAAAAGACATTTCTTCAGGTATCACACAGCGAGGAATGTGCAGATCACAACACCTATGGAAACTGCAGTAAGGGTTAACATATTTTCGTAACCAGTTCAAACTTAAATTGAAATATGTGAACTTACTAGTAACGTGGATTCAGTCACATAATATCGTCGTACACTTGGCAGACTCAAAGGTAACTCCTTAATTGGTGTGCATTTCCTTTGCACAATATCTCATATTTGAAAAGCGAAAGCACAGGTAATACCTTTTTGTAATGTAATTCTGATATGCTAGGAACAATCTGCCAGTTGCATTTAGTTGTCAAGTATCCCCAGTACAGTCACACATTGATTTAGAATTCTAACACTTGGGATCCCCAGGGAAACACTGGAAAACCTGATGTCTGGCAGGTGAAATGCATGGTGTGGCTTCCTTGTGTTTTCATTTAATTATCACTTCCATTAAAAACCCTAGCTTTTCAAAAATCCAGCAGCATGTAGAATTAAACAGTGGGTGAACAGAAAAATGCAGGGGATTCATATTATAAACCTGCAGCTGTTGGAATATGTTCTGAATACAAGTGCAATTTGTTGTGACTGCTTTTAAATGTAAACCAGGACTGATGTTTACTTTTATTAATAGTCCCAAATCTTGTTGAACCTCTTAGATTAAGACTCGGTTTCTGAAGTTTTAAGGCAGTCTTGAAATACGTGTCACGCACATACGAGACCTCAGATACTGTTTAACCCCTCAAGAAGTCTCTTGTGAATAAGTGTGCTGATCCATCAACAGTTCCACGCCTACTAACATTACAAGGCGCACTGTAGTAGGATTACGCAGAGAATAACAGATGACAGGCAGTGTATTATAACTGTATAATTCCATATAAGTGACCTGATGGAGAAGTTACAATTTTTTTTATATTAATTCTTACAGAATCCTCTTTATAATACAGGGTCTACTGTTTACCTTTATATCAAACTGATGATAGAAATTAAATACCAGTATTATTGTAAATTAGTTCCTGTATATATGTTCTGTTGGGATCTGTGCTTCAACAGATTGTTGTATCTATTTCTGAACTCTGCATTTTACCACTGCAGTATTTTCAGTGCTAGAACCTCTGCAGCATACAATGGAATATGTTGTAAAACCTAAACATTATACCCTTGCTTAACTGTTCAAGGTGTTTTCCAGTATACATTCTGACATGTTGAATGTATCATTAATTCATTGTTTGAGTTATTCAGTTGCTCTGGCACAATTCATAATAAAATCATGCCTTAGAAATAAATTGATTATTAAAAAGCATGACAAATATATCTTATCATCTCCTTCTACTGTACATCCATAGCCTCTTTTTTTTTTTTTTTTTTTTTTTTACTTAAGCAATTTAAAAAGGCAACATATTGGCACTCAACATATGCATATTACAGAAAACACATTCAGGGCTGTGTACAGTTCTTTATGAATAGAGGATTAGGCTATCTGTTAATTAAATGGTGCTTAGTGATTTTGAAATTATAAGCAGCTCATTTCAGTACGTTCATTTATTTTTGTGGAAAGCTATAACTTGATAGATGTGAACTATAAGTGAGTCCTCTCCAAAACTCAACCATGTTGAATTCAGTAAAATGATTCTCACTGAGTTGTCTATGCTTGTCGATCATTAGTGGACAGGTGAAGTCTTCATTCATCAGTGAATGGAGTTGGCTAATGACTGTTGACAGTTCTGGTGATCAGGGTAGTAATTGGGGGTCTCTCTGGTGTTATTGGGTAATTGAGGAGCTGTGGTGTGGTTGATCTCTCACGGTCTGACGTGTTTATTCTTTAGTTAGAGAGACTGCCATGTTTATCAAACAATACACTGCAGATGGTTCAGGAAGGTAGTGCTATATTTTTAGCTGCCATGCAGCTTTTGAATAATTACAACTATAAGTCCGGTGTGTGTGACTATATATATAATATATATATATATATCTATAGCTATATATATATATAATATATATATATATATATATATATATATATATAATATAGTATATATAGATATAATAATATCAGGTTTGTGTGCAGCTACAGTTTGAGTGTCAGTTTTATTTTATTACATAACAATGCATGCACTGGTATACCAAATAGTTAATCTTCAGTTTGAAATCAGTTCTTGCTTGTGTTTTGCTATTTTACAGGGTTTTATACATTTTGTGATTAATTGTTTACAGTTGTGGATTAATTACTTATCTAAGGCACTCAAGAAGAAACCAATATGGGCAGTACACTGACAGAATGAAAAGGTCAGCAAGAGGATATTTCCCTCTGGAGGGAAAGGTGCTTAGATGGATTTCATATTATTCTGGAAAAACAACACACATCCCTTTTAGTTGAATCAGCCGTCGCCGAACCCTGACCTGCTGAAGTCAAACCAGAAAAACAGGTGCTGTTGGTGTTGCTTAATAAAGGCTGCCTTACAATGGAATTTTGAGTCTTTCCAAGTTATGAAAATACAGTGGCACTCTGTTTAGATAGACAAAGGGAAATACAATAATCCTTAGTACAGCAACATTTATTTTTGCTCTTAGTATTTCTGTCTGTCTACATATGTTTTTACTAGGGGTTTTAATCTTGACATTTTCTATTGATCGATTAATCGTCCAGTCTGTTAAATCAATTAATCATACCTGTTTGCTAGTGATGTGAAATTGTATTGAAAGACCATTGCAAGTAATTTAAAGTATTACCGTAACATAATGCTACTGTAGCCGGCTGATCGGTGAAAGAAAACCACTTCCAGACACATGTTTGTGAAACCAATCCAGGTAACGTTTATTCTTGTTTCTCCTGCATATACTGTAACTTGATTATGCCTTTTCCAGTTATACAAACAGGAATAGGAACTGAAATTCTTGTAGGTTTAAAGTTGCCAAAGTAAAGCATGGACTACACGTTTGTACTACAACCTAAGACATCCCCATAACGCTTCCACTGTCCCTGCAAGCACTGTGGCACATAACATCACTCTCTTAAAGCTACACCAGCTCAATTATAAATCAGTAATACAACTATAGCACACTGTTTTAATGATACTGATTTAAAAGAAATACATTGAATAAAAAGAACAAAATCATCTTGCTTGAAAGTAATGCTTCTTTTCCACTGTACAACCGAGCGCTCGCGGTGCAGTTAAGGGGAGCCTGGGTTGTTTTTCCACTGCAGAGCCGAGTCATGCTACTGACGTCGCACGCAACGAAACCAGTTGTTATTAACTCAGTTTGCCGAAAGATGCGCGAACAAATGGCGTTAAAAAATTAATAGACCAACGGTACAGCTGTACCTTGTATCGCTATATTTTGTAAATATATTTAGGAATTTCTTTATCCCTCAATTTTACTGATTATATTGATTTGCCAAAGATACCCATTTAAAGGTAGTTGTTGTTTTTTCTAGAGTTGGTTTTTGTTTCAGTCCTTAAAAGAAACTGTTAGCGCAACGAGAGCTGTAGTTATATATATGGTTCAGCTGTATTTTGTTTTACTATTTTTTTTGTTTAGAATTTGTTTTTTTCCGCATTTTTTTGACTCCAGATCTGTCAACAGAGAAACTAGACCCTGCACTTCCACAGCGTCCCAGGGCTTTTCTCTCATCACACTCGCAGCCCGCCATGTTTGTTGTTTACTGACTGATGCAACGTAATGACGAAAATCCTTAACCCCACCCCTGGCCTAGCTTGGCTCTGAGCCAGATTCAGGTGTGTTGTGAGACCGGAGTTTCATGGTTTGGTTCTCGCTAGGCTCAATAAATAGTCAGTAGAGAATCACCTGTACAGTGGAGCCTTCATGGGTACCGAGCCCTCATGGGTCAGATGTTCCAGTGGAGAAGGGGTAAAGATGCTCTTCATTCTGACATATTGTGAAATATTTTACCTTCCAGCAATTAAACCGCCATTTTTCATGATTTCTTTCTCGTGTACTGTGTTTTGATACCGCACACAGGTAGACAATATTAATTGATTCATTATGTTTTAATTGATCAAAGTCCACAGGTGTGATTTAATTGAATAAACCCCCTAGTTTCTACAAATACATACTGTGGTGGTACTCTAGGTCATGGTGAAATAGCCTACTAAAGATGTGACTGATGGGCCCACGCTCCAGGTAAGGTTTTGGGTCATTCAGTAAAAAGACTGTATGGGAGTAAAAATTCTATGTGGTTCTAATTTTGTATTTACAGATATTCTTTGAGTTGTATTAGGATTAATTTAATTGACCACATACAGTATGTTCTCTCCACAGCCACTAAACTTCATGTGCTTAATAATATACTCCACACAGATCCATAGATATTTCTACAATTGTATAATTTTCGCACATTGCAGCATAGGATGCTGTGGTGTTTGCAAATTAGAATTTACAAGACATTGAATCTTCAGCTGTTGCCAATAAACCTCTGGAATACCGGTAGTAACACATTTTCAGGTGTGAAATTGATTTTTCTTGTGAATAGAATAACATTATGTTGTCACCAGAGGCAATTTCTGTTATACATCCTTGACTGTTGTATGTATAAGCCTAATTCATCAGTAATGGCTGGATGCCCCTAGCTGGATAAAGCATCAGTGAATTTTTTTATTAAAATAGAAAGTATGCACCGAGTACAGAGTATGCACTGCCTCCTCATGTGGGGTTTTTAATCTGTGCTCCCAAATCAATTTGTTACATAACAACCTATTTGTGCTGTTCGATTGAACAAATGCCGTATAAGCAGACAAACCTTTAGCAAACTTAAGTCACTCTTGTGAAAATGATTTGCTCAGTGTTTTAAAACAGGTTAGCAGATACCATTCACAAACTGTAGACTTAAAAGTAATCAGGTCTTGGCATCTTCCAAAATTTAAGGGATAGCATTGTTCTTAAGGTAGACATTTATATTATGAAAGAAGGGCTTTTCACAGAAAATCCTTTCAATTGGTGCACAGTAAATACATATCCCAGTCCTGTTAGTTTACTGATGCTGAGGTTCAGGTTCTCCTTTTGGAATCGCTGGGATAAATTTAGTTGATATAATTTATTTTTTTCACTAGGATTTCATCCATGTCTGGTGTTGAGCCATGGTGTCCTATTGTTTTTTTTCTTGTTTGCTCATGTATAGGTTCTGTTATTATTATTATTATTATTATTATTATTATTATTATTATTATTATTATTATTATTATTATTGGCCTTTGGGATATTTTTGTGGTATTTTTTTGGAGCTACTTCAATGGCAAGGCTATTTTTAAATATATTGTGTAATATTTCTTTCAGTAGTATTGTCTGACAGTTGTTATTCCAAAAGCCTCTCTGTTCAAGCTGTTTAGTGGTAGCCACAAGTAGATTTAGTACTTTCCACAGCCCAGAGCAACCGCTGTTGCTAAACCATCCGTTATTTATTTATGTATTTATTTATTTATATTTATTTATTTATATTTATTTATTTATTTTAAACTGAGAGAATACACTGACATTTATGTATTTTGTGTTTACAGATCAACTTGCGGCTTATCTTGGTGAGTGGAAAAACAAAAGAGTTTTTGTTTTTACCTAATGATTCAGCTGCAGACATTGCCAAACATGTGTATGACAACTGGCCAATGGGTAAGATTACCGTATACACTTTTGCACATTAATTGATACATTTTTTGTTATGTTAAACAGTAGTTGTGTAAGTGTGTGTGCGTGTGTATATACAATGATGAGCCCCAAACAGGGCGAAACATGTATGCAGTTGTTTTACTCTGACTTTTAAAAAGCTGTGAATGTAGAAGCCTTTTGGCAACTTGTCATGCTAAAATTTGCATATCCCTATATATATATATATATATATATATATATATATATATATATATATATATATATATATATATATATATATATATATACACAGCTCTGGAAAAAATTAAGAGACCACTGCAAAATTACCAGTTTCTCTGGTTTTACTATTTATAGGTATGTGTTTGGGTAAAATGAACATTTTGGTTTTATTCTATAAACTACTGACAACATTCCTCCCAAATTCCAAATAAAAATATTGTCATTTAGAGCATTTATTTGCAGAAAGAGACAACTGGTCAAAATAACAAAAAAGATGCAGTGTTGTCAGACCTCGAATAATGCAAAGAAAATAAGTTCATATTCATTTTTAAACAACACAATACTAATGTTTTAACTTAGGAAGAGTTCAGAAATCAATATTTGGTGGAATAACCCTGATTTTCAAGCACAGCTTTCATGCGTCTTTGCATGCTCTCCACCAGCCTTTCACATTGATGTTGGGTGACTTTATGCCACTCCTGGCGCAAAAATTCAAGCATCTCGGCTTTGTTTGATGGCTTGTGACCATCCCTCTTCCTCCTGATCACATTCCAGAGGTTTTCAATGGGGTTCAGGTCTGTAGATTGGGCTGGCCATGACAGGGTCTTGATCTGGTAGTCCTCCATCCACACCTTGATTGACCTGGTTGTGTGGCATGGAGCATTGTCTTGCAGGAAAAACCAGTCCTCAGAGTTGGGGAACATTGTCAGAGCAGAAGGAAGCAAGTTTTCTTGCAGGACAACCTTGTACTTGGCTTGATTCATGCACCTTTCACAAAGACAAATCTGCCCGATTCCAGCCTTGCTGAAGCACCCCCAGATGAGTCCAATTTTCAGCTTTGCCCAACACCTAGTCATCTAATTGTTAGACGGAGACCTGGAGAGGCCTACAAGCCACAGTGTCTCGCACCCACTGTGAAATGTGGTGGAGGATCGGTGATGATCTGGGGGGTGCTTCAGCAAGGCTGGAATTGGGCAGTTTTGGCATGAATCAAGCCAAGCAGGATGGGAAAAAGCAGTGACAAAAATTATCACATAAAGCATCATTACTTATTTTAAGAAGCTATTTACTCCTATAACATATTAACTGTAACTAACTGAAGTCAATGTATGCTTGGGGGGAGGTTGATGCTCCAGAGTGAATAAAATGTGAATTTATACAGAGAAAACAGTTTAACAAATGTATATTTGTTCTAAGGGTGAATTAAGCCAAAGTCAGCTACAGTGAGTGGTACCATTATATTTATGAACACTGTGTAGAAGTGGTAATTATGACAACATGCAAAGTAAAATAAATACATTTAAATAAATGTCTCTCCAGACTGGGAAGAGGAGCAGGTCAGCAGCCCAAATATTTTACGGCTTATCTACCAGGGCCGGTTTCTGCATGGCAATGTGACACTAGGAGGTATGTATTCCTTGTTTACCAAACTGATTTTGTCTATAGTAGAATCCAACAAAATAACTTAAGTTACAGTAGATTGATTCCACAAGCCTTTCCAAGAGAATTCATTATAAATGTAAAATATTTGCAGCATTGTGCACTGGGGTAAAAATGCTAGCTAAATGATCCTGTCGTGAGGTTTATCAGAGTATGTCTCTTTTGGTCCTCATAGTTTTTTTTTTTTTTTGCATGATTACCCAACTTCATATTTTGAGGGTATTAAGAATGTATTTCTTCACTAGGTGAAATGAGCAGAGCTTTCCATGAAGTAAACACATGGCCATGTTCAGCACCAGCTGTCCCAGGTCTTGATTTAGCCAGGGATTTATTCTGCAGACTAGTCCCTCAAAAATAGACTTAAGCTGTGGTTACACTTGCATTCAGGAATAATGCTGGAAAACACAAGCATTCACATTAGCCTTTTAATGATTGATTGACAGATTGGGTGATTGATTGATTGTTGTTTAGAATGCTTTCAGTGTACAAGAACTTTACAGAAATACACACTGCTACTGTATAACTAGATTAGGTTATTTCTCACCATTAGAACAGTGCCTTAAGTCTGAACACAAATCTTTTTTTAAGCTATGTTTTGTAGAACCTCCTACATTAGCTAAAGGGAAATTATAAGTGAAGCACTAAAGGTGGTCAGTCCTGTACGCTACCTTTTAAAGCTGCTGTACGTTTGTCTTTCTTATTGCAGCATTAAAGCTTCCCCTTGGCAAAACCACAGTGATGCATTTAGTAGCCAGAGAGACATTACCAGAGCCAAATTCCCAAGGTAAATATATTATTATTATTATTATTATTATTATTATTATTATTATTAATAGTAGTAGTTGTATCACCATACATAATGTTAACCACTCGTTACAATATACACAGTACAGGCTGATTTATAAACATACCTCCAATCGGCCTGGCACATGGTAATTTGCAGCTAAACAGGGACATTGCCATTTGATTTGGCTTTGGCCTTTCTAGACATTTTATAGACTTTGGCCATGGCTTTCTACATGAACACTTTCATCAGCACTGTGGTTTCCTGTCCAGCATGACTTGTAACCCTAAAACATTTTTTTTCTCTTAATTTTACTAAAATTAGACAAATGGTTCAACTGGAAGCCTTCCTCAATTTAGTCTTAGATAAGAATAAGTAAGCCTTAAGATGAAGATACTTTTTTAAATTATTGTCTTATAAGGATTGTTTTTATAGTAGTTTGCCTTTAATGAAGAACAACTGTTTGCAATATATTTGAATAAAAATTGAATGAGAATATTAGTTAACCTCATTGAGTTGATCCCCAGCTTTTGTATTTAAACTTGCAAAGCATTTGCAAAATGGCCTTTGGCCGGCTGGATTAGGAGAAGTTACAGCCTCTACTTTTCTATTACAGGTCAAAGGAACCGTGAAAAAACAGGAGAAAGCAACTGCTGTGTGATTCTGTAAAAACATCCAGTTGTTTTACCTACCCACGATATCATATAGTTCTTGTCTATCTCATGCTGGTGGAATATTCACACGTAAACCTTGCTTCGCAGAGCTGAAAAAGAAAACAGTTAACCCAAAACTGGATCATTACTTGGTGCCCATATTATGTTTTCTGTTTCTTGTCTAAATTGTTCTTTTAAGCTCTGTTTACGCCTATAGAATCCATAATATTATGTATGTTTGTAATACAGATTTTGTTTTTCTGTAATGGTAATATTTTGCACATGACAAGATAGTTTGGCATAATGCAGGCTGTACGAATTCTGGTTATAGAAGTAGTTTGTACCTCATCACACATTTCTGAAAGACAACATTTTCATGAATCTAGCAGAGCTTGATTCGCACTAATCTTGGACTACCTTACCTAAGGTAACATTAGGTAGTCCAGGATTAGTGCTACTATAAACCTCGCTTTAGATTTATTTGTAGGTACTTTTAGTCAATGCCATAAAATATTTGACAGATTATTTAATGATGCTGTTGATAAAATAACAAATCTAATGAAGAGGTAGAATAATATTTTAAACATGAAATATAAAAAGTTTAAATCATGAAAGTAAATACTTTTTTTTTTTTTTTTTTTTTAAATAGTAAACCATACTAAAAGTTGATGTGCCTGTAGTCAGACAGTGGTCCACAGAGGACTGATAAATTGGACTTGTTCACCAACAAATACTGTATGCACTAAAATCTGCAGATTATGAAATAATTCTGCAGAAATAAAGTGCATTTCCTAGCCTTAATGGAGGAAGGAAAGCTTTTATTAGGTCCTTGTGTTATTCGTAAATAAAAGTAAAGGCCTCATGAATGATCCAAGGGTTTTTTTTGTACATTACCAGTCCATATTTTGTTAATGAAATAACCTGCATGCAACTGCATATTATTGCCCAGTGTTGTCTGTATTTAACAATGTAAAACTACTTCTTAAGGAAGCATACAGTATATATTTGCCATACAACTTTTTAAAAATTGTTTTCCTTGCACTTGCATTATGTTGCAGTGCTTATAATTAGAACAAGACGGTGAATTGAAACAGCGTATAAGATGTCACTATTTGTCCTATTTTTTTCTCTAAAGAATTTACTTCCTGAAAAGAATATTTGCACAGCATTAAAGCATGAGCTACTTTCATCTAAACTTGTAAAAATAAAAACAAATGTTTTTTTTTTTATATTTCAGTAGGAAGATGTTCTTCCTAACTGAGGTTACATAAGTGTAGAATACAGTATATTTAATATGAATCTTATATAGTATATGACTAAAGATATCATTGCTATACATTGGTGTGTAGTATAGAACAATAATCTTTATTGAAACAGTCACAGGTTGACAGTGCGCATTGTACACAATACAAGTGACCATAACCCCTCAATCAAATATAATGTGTATTTGTGTATTTTGTTTGTTTGTTTTCAACTGTTCATAATTTAAGGTAATAATTTTATTTTATCTGTAGTTATTGCTTTAACAAAATGCTTTAGAATGGTAGACAGTAGGTCTTTAAAAACACACACACACAAATATTGTTCACACTGATCTGGAATACATCTGTATAGAGCAAAGTTTTAAAACTGATTTGTAAATAGCACTATACGTTTTCTTTCTGCAAGCTGTACCAATAGTTCCTTCTGTAAACTAAATAAAGAATATTGCAGTGATTGAGTGTGTGTTATTTACTGATTGAGCCAGTCAGATACCAATAAAACTGTAAGCGATAGACGTGGCCTCCTGGTTAGATGTCTTTCTGATCTACAAAGGATAGTCTCAAAACTGGCATACTGATTACAAAAAAAAAGTTACCAAAAAAGTAAAAAAAAAATAGACTGGTAAACTCTGTAAAAATGTCAATATTTGTGAATATTTCCACAACACTACAGGCTCGAGCTTCATAGTGGCCGAGTTTGAGAAGGTTGTGATAGTGAGGGTGTGAAAGATTGTAAGTCAGCCAGTGTCCTGTTTCCCATTACTTCCCAGACAAAAAAAAAAAAAAAAAAAAAAAAAGAGAGAGGAAATGACGCAGCAGTCCAAGGACTCGGATTCCCAGCCTTATCCCCATTGGTGGGGCAGGAAGAGAGGGATCAAGTGCATGTGTAATTCACAATCCCCAAGGCAGTATATATGCTTCTTAAAGTATGTATAGCTAATAGTAGTTGTTTAAACCATTCCAAGCTTTCCAAAAAACGCAAACCTATTATGTTTTTTTATTTTTTTATAATTTTTTTACAACCCCTTACACACTGTATATTTAACCCTAAACCATATATATATATATATATATATATATATATATATATATATATATATATATATATATATATATATATATGGATGGAAAACCTTTAAGCCGAGTAAGTTAAATAAAAAAAACAAAATTCCTGCATTATTATCAGAAGTAACTTGCCTGAGGCTGTCTCACTGGAAGCTATAAGCTTTATCTCTATGCACCACATGAAGCAAAAAGTACAAATCAGAAAATATAGTGAAGTGTTTCAGACAGGGCAATCCAGCTCATCCATTTTACTGTATTTACTCTTCTGAGCTAATGCATTATATTGAATTCCCAGTGGTCCTATCTTCAACATTTCAGAAGTTAAAGTTCAATATACAAATAAATGTATGCTGTCTTTGTTCGGTCACAAAGCTTTAACTCATGAGTTATTCATAGCATGTAGGAAAACAATAGTTTGATGTTCATGAAACTGTTCTTGAATGAAGTAAAAACAAGGTTTTGGCCAAAACAGCAAACCATGCCAATGTGTGCTCGCAACTGATTATGCACATAAAGTGGCGGGTGTTTTGAGTTTTAGAGGAAAGCGTTGCTAAAACGATCTCAAGTTGTGCAGGTTTTGATTCTCCACCATTACGAAGGTGTACACAAGTTATAAGAATCACAAGCATTCAACAAACACCCATGCATTGGTCCTGGAGTCAATAATTTTCTACTATAGCCCTCAACTCCAGTCTATAACAAGTTAGCACCACCATATACTCAGACAGCCCTTCCTCACCCTAGAGCACTACTCCGCCTCCCAAGGTGACATTCCCACAACAGACAAAAGCAACACAGGAAGGGTTTAACAATTACCGCACCAAAAATGCACTCATTATTAATCCATAATGAAATACAACAACACTGTCACATGGCTTTGTGTAGCGTGTGGGTGGTGATGTCATGTTCAGGAAGCAGTAGTCAAACACAAAGTATGGGCTGAAACTGAAGCACTATGGTTGCGCTCAGTGTTTTATTAAAACAATAAAGAAACAGTTTAAACAAACAAAAACACTTCTGCAAAACAACAGGGCACGTTGGCCAAACAAATAAACAATAACACAAACAAATACAATAATAAATACAATAATATACACAAGGGGTGGGCACTTTGCCACATATGCCGCCGCCCCCCCTTGTGTGCAGCACACATGGCCTCATTGGCCTCCTCCCCACTTAAAATCCCAAAAGTGTCACTCAAAGTCCTGGGCCAAGAACAGGGACTTCAAAGGGTTCACCGGTGTTACCTGGCAGTAACACACTGGCAACCTCGAGCAGCAGCTTGCAGGCGGCATCCCCCAGCAGTGGCGTGCAGAGCTGGTACCCCAGACGTCGGCTAGCAGGAGACCACAGGAGAAGCAGAGCCGGCA